>NC_089589.1:14714650-15014650 GCF_019320115.1 Miscanthus floridulus | reverse complement strand
CTGCTAGTTTGAAAGACTATGCTAGCTCAAGGAGTCTTCATTCACACTTGTTGAAGTCAGGTTTCATGCCAAACTATATTTGCTGGACGAAGCACGGAGAAACCGGGGTTGTAATGAAAGAAGGTGAAGAAGAACAATGGGACGATGATGACATTATTGCTGAATATGGTGCCTTCAATGATACTGCAATGGGGGAAGATGAAGAAGAGGTAGGGACAGAAGATGAGCCCACTGATGATCTTTGTCAAGCCATTCGTGACGCACAAAGAGAATGCGAAAGTGAAAAGGAGAAGATCAAGTTCGAGCACATGCTAGAGGATCACAAGAAATTGCTATACCCAACTTGTGATGCAGGGCAGAAAAAGTTGGGTACCACACTAGAATTGCTGCAATGGAAGGCAAAGAATGGTGTATCTGACAAGGGATTTGGGGAGCTATTGAAAATCCAAAAGAAGATGCTTCCGAAGGATAACGAATTGCCTGCCACTACGTACGAAGCAAAACAGATAGTCTGTCCTTTGGGATTAGAAATCTAGAAGATACATGCATGTCCTAATGACTGCATCCTCTACCGTGGCGAGTACAAGAAGTTAGATGCATGCCCGGTATGTCATGCATCGCGGTATAAGATCAGGCGAGATGACCCTGGTGATGTTGAGGGCGAACGTCCCACGAAGAAAATCTGTACCAAGATTATGTGGTATGCTCCTGCAATACCACGCTTGAAATATCTGTTTAGAAACAAAGACCATACAAAGTTGTTGCGATAGCACAAAGAAGACCGTAAGGTAGACAATATGTTGAGACACCCTACTGATGGGTCCCAGTAGAGAGCAATCGATAGAGAATTCCCGGAGTTTGCAAATGACGCAAGAAACTTAAGGTTTGCTTTAAGTACAGATGGTATGAATCCTTTCGGGGAGCAGAGCAGTAGTCATAGCACTTGCCCTGTTACTCTATGTATCTACAACCTTCCTCCCTGGTTATGCATGAAGTGTAAGTTTATTATGATGTCAGTGCTCATCCAAGGCCCAAGGCAACCTAGCAATGACTTCGATGTGTACCTGAGGCCACTAGTTGAAGAACTTCTACTTTTGTGGAATAGACCAGGTGTACGTGTGTGGGATGAGCACAAACAGGAGCACTTTGACCTACGAGCATTGTTGTTTATAACAATCAATGATTGGCCTACTCTAAGTAATCTTTTAGGACAATCAAACAAGGGATATAATGCATGCATGCACTGTTTCGATGACATTAAAGGTATATTCTTGAAAAAATATCAAAAGGTCATGTACCTTGGCCATCGTCGATTTCTTCCTACGAATCACCCTCTAAGAAAGAAAGGCAAGCATTTTAAAGGTAAGGTAGACCACCAGACCAAGCCGGGCAACCGAACTGGTGAGAATGTACTCAATATGGTCAAGGATGTGAAAGTAGTATTTGGAAAGGCACATGGCAGCGAACCTGTTCCGAACAACGCCGATGGTCACGCACCCATGTGGAAGAAGAAGTCCATATTTTGGGAGCTACCCTATTGACAAGTCCTAGAGGTCCGTAGCACGATCGACGTGATGCACCTGACGAATAATCTTTATGTGAACCTGCTAGGCTTCATGGGTGTGTATGGGAAGCCTAAGGACACACTTGAAGCACGACAAGACCTGCGGTGTTTGAAAGAATGAGACAACCTGCATCCAGAGAAGACAGATGATGGACGCCATTACTTAAGTCCTGCCAGCTACACTCTTAACAAAGAAGAGAAGGAAAGCATATTAGAATGCCTAGCAAGCATCAAGGTACCATCTGGATTCTCCTTGAATATAAAGGGTATAATAAATGTGCCAGAGAAGAAATTCCTAAACTTAAAGTCCCATAATTGTCACGTGCTCATGACGCAATTGCTTCTAGTTGCACTAAGAGGAATTCTACCTCCAAATGTACGTCTAGCCACCGTAAAGCTATGTGCATTCCTCAATGCAATTTTTCAGAATGCAATCGATCCAATGGATCTAGCGAAACTACAGAATGATGTGGTTCAATGTCTTGTCAGCTTTGAGTTGGTGTTCCCTCCTTCCTTCTTTAATATCATGACACACCTCCTAGTTCACCTAGTCAAGGAGATTAGCATTCTCGGTCCTATATTCCTGCACAACATATTCCCCTTTGAGAGGTTCATGGGAGTGCTAAAGAAATATGTTTACAACCGTGCTCGACCAGAAGGAAGCATCGCCAAAGGCTATGGAACAGAGGAGGTCATTGAGTTTTGTGTTGACTTTATTCCCGACCTTGACCTGATTGGTGTTCCTGAATTGCGACATGAGGGGAGACTAAGTGGAAATGGGACACTAAGGAAGAAACCATATATTGGTACGTATGACAATTATTTTAATAAAGCACACTACACAGTTCTGTAAAACTCCTCCTTGATGGATCCGTATATCGAGACACATAAAGAGTTGCTCCGATCTGAGTTTCCAAGGAAGTCTGAAGCTTGGATTACGCGGCAGCACATGGAAACTTTCAGCGACTGGTTGCGAAAAGAATGTCAGGGTGATGAGAGTATTGATGAGCAACTGTATTTGTTGGCTAGGCAGCCATCGTGGCATATCCTCACATACAAAGGGTACGAGATAAATGGGAATACATTTTACACAGTAGCCCAAGATAAAAGGAGCACCAACCAAAACAGTAGTGTCCGCATAGATGCCACCGACCCTAATGGAAATAAGCAAACATATTATGGTCACATAGAGGAGATATGGG
Source organism: Miscanthus floridulus (assembly GCF_019320115.1). Taxonomy (NCBI): domain Eukaryota; kingdom Viridiplantae; phylum Streptophyta; class Magnoliopsida; order Poales; family Poaceae; genus Miscanthus; species Miscanthus floridulus. The sequence goes on along the minus strand of NC_089589.1, from coordinate 15,011,884 downwards.
AACTAAACTATGCACCTACTTTTAAGGTACCTTTGTTCAAGTGCCAATGGGTAAAGGCGACTGGAGGCGGGGTAGCAGTCGACAACCAGTATGGAATGACAACCATGGACCTCAATAATATTGGGTACAAAGACGAACCGTTTGTCCTTGCCAAGGATGTGAATCAGGTGTTCTATGTCAAGGACATGTCTACAAAACCGAAGAGAGGGAAAAACAACAACGACCCAATCAATGAGCCAAAGCGCCACATAGTTCTTTTAGGTAAAAGTCTCATTAGCTGCTATTGTCTGTAAGTGTGATTATTTTATACTATTAAAGTGTATATATATAAAGCTACATGTATATATATAATTTATATATCCTCACACTATATTTTTATATATGCAGATATGAGATGACAGAACTTAGAAAGAGAAAGGATAATGATGTTGGTTTCGTTGATCCAAATGTCATATTCAAACACCCTAATCCCCCGCCTCAATGGAAAGCGGAACTCGAGAAAAATCTCATGAGGTTCTTAGTGAACCAACAAAACAAGGACATAGTCTTCCCCTACAACTTCAAGTGAGTATTAAATAATTAATGTCGATCATATGGACATTTGTTCAATTATTTGCTTACTAGCTAAGCTATCTCCCATATATATATGTTGACTCTAGTTAATGTTGATTATATTTGTGTATAAAAACATATGCAGCAATCACTGGATATTGATGGTCATAGATATGGCCAATAGTCGGTTGAGCATCTTAGACTCGTTAAGAAAAGAGCAAACAGAGTACCAAGACATGATAGATATTATCCAAGGGTAATTTGGTCTTTCTAGCAACTATATATACCCCAATCTCTTAACTGCAACAATTATTAAATGCCAAATTAATTTTTTATTTTATTGGGCGTAGTGTTTGGAAAAGTTTCATTGAGGAACACCACATGAAACATTGCAAAGCGCCACTGGATGTAATCGCACACAAAGTAAGTACTAGCTACATTTATATATATATAATTCAATTAACACCATGCATGCTTTCAATTCACCGGATCTTTTTTCTCGTAAAAGTAGGTTCTGAGGCAAGAACAGGGGACCAACTACTGCGGATACTATGTTTGCGAGTTCATCATGGCGTACGCAAAAAGAACTCCTGAAGAGATCCTCAAAATACGTTATATAAATATATTCATATATTCATAATTTCTTTTATTGCTCATATATATAAGTAATCACGTGACCAACACATATATATATTAATACTTTTCCTTTAACTTTTATTGAAGACTCTATGGTTGAAGGAAAAAGTCATACGACGTGACCAACTGAAAGCAATTCAAGAGACCATAGCAGAATTTCTTAATGACCAGGTCTTAAACCCCGTCGACGAGTTCTACAATGACGTGAACGAAACATGGAAGCCAAACCAGATGGAGTGAATTTGTTATCCCAAGGATATGCTAGAATATACAATGCAAGCTTTATTTGTAATATATATATATATATATACATATTATATGTACATAAAATAACGTACAATATATGTATATGCATGTAATATATACGTTAGTTTCATACTTTAGTTTGTACAAAATGTTCGAACATTATAAGCGTGTAGAATACGTATATTATTAGCAGCGTAGAATGCGTATTCAAAAACCTATTCGAAAACCAAAACGAATCATCAATTGAAAATAGAAATAAAAAAAGAAAAAAAAACATTTAGTCCCGGTTGGTAATACCAACCGGACCAACCGGGACTAAAGGGCCGGCCCACGTGGCCAGGCCGGGAGGCTTCTTTAGCCCCGGTTGGTATTACCAACCGGGACTACCTTTAGTACTGGACGAGAAACCAAGACTAAAGGAGGGGTCCTTTAGTCCCGCATTCGTGCTTCTGATTGGAAAACCGGGACTGAAGAGGTTTCCCAACCGGGAGTACAGCTCGTTTCTGTACTAGTGCAAACATTCATTCAAAATGTAAAATCCCAGTCCGTTGGAAGCTTATAGTAGTTGTCAAGTTGATCCATGTGACACATGAGGAGTCGTAGTTGGTGGGTTTACTACCACCTTCGAGGTTTAGGAGGGTGATGGTCAGCTTATAATTCTTGTTGTTCCAAACATAGCACCTTTGGGTTAACCCTTTTACACGAAAAGATGACGAAAGTGTAAGCTAAGTGCTACGCATATGCAGGCCAGCTCCACGTGCGGAGGTGGACCATATAAGTAGTTTTTGGACATGAGGTGTTACCCCAGCCTGTTGAAAGCTTGTAGTAGTTGTGAAGTTGGTCCATGTGGCACATGAGGAGATGTAGTTGGTGGGGAGGGCCCAGCTTATAATTCTTGTCGTTACAAACGTAGCACCTCTCAGTTAACCTTTTACATGAAGCGACGATAAAAGTGTAAGCGATGTGCTGTGCTTATGCAGGCCTGTTCCACATGCGGAGCTGCTGGGCCAAATAAGCCTTTTTTTACGTAGGGTGTTACACAAAATGAAAAGATACGATAACAAGGATCTATTTATAACAGTCTGTATATGCTTTGAAACAATATATGAGGAACCCATATCTTGCTCCTATTTTATGATTACAAATAAAATAATCAATTGTTATGCCAATGTTCTTGAAGTAAAAATATAAGATGGAAAACAAAAACCTGCAAATACATCAAAATTATGTGCATCCTCTGTTACTTGGTGGCAGGATCAGCCTTGAAGTGAAGACAGCTAATGTTAACAATGATCTGATTTTGAAAATGCATTGTACAAATAGGATAGCCACGACTGGGTGAATAGCCTGGATGATTTATTACATGACGTGACTGCGAAGCCGATAAATGTACAATTAGCAGTTCTACAGGACATCACGAAGAATTTTTCGGATGAGAGGAAAATTGGTCAAGGAGGATTTGGAATCGTGTACAAGGTAAAATTAAGTCTAGGAATCTGCAATCCTATATTTCTTTCTCTAGCTAGAAAAATGGAAATTAATATTTTTTTCTTAAATACCATGGTTGTACTGACAATTCAATCTAAACAGGGAGTTCTTCAAACTGGGTGCGTTGCTGTAAAGAAGCTTTTGAATAGCCAGACAATCGAAGATGAGCCATTTTATCGTGAGGCTACTTCTCTGATGGGTGTTAGACACAAGAATATCGTACGGTTTCTTGGATACTGTGCTAACACAGACCATAAATTCATCAAAATGGAAGGGTTAGGAAGTCGTCAAAAACCTATTTATTGTGAGATAAGAGAGAGATTTCTCTGTTTTGACTATATGAGTAATGGTGGCCTCGACAGCCATTTAACTGGTACGACAGTTTGGCATATATACTCTACTTCATTATCCTCTTTCCATTTATGTTTCCATGTTTTCGCCCTGTTTGGATCCCTCCAGTTTTTGCCAGTTTTTAAGAATCTAGTAGGTGGCATCCAAATATGCCAGTTTTTGCTGTCAGTTTTTGCTATATTCTTAAAATTGGGAAGCTGTTGATACTCAGCTTTTGCCAGTTTCTTATGACCCATAGAACAATAAATGAAGTGAGAATCTTAAAAGCTGAGGGATCCAAGCACCCTATTAGTTTTTCTCATAATCTAGATTTTAGAAAATAGAGACAAAAACTGGTTTTAAGAATCTAAAACTGATCTAAACAGGGCTTTAAGTGTCAATGATCCATTAATCACAAGGCCCAGAATGGTAAGTGAAAATGGCGCATCCAGTGTAGCGCACACAAATACTGATTGAAGATTCCATGCTCTTCTTTCTTTCTACAGATGAATTGAGGGGACTTGAATGGCATACCCGTTACCAGATAATTAAGGGAATATGTGAGGGTTTGCAATGTCTTCACAAGGAAAATATTGTTCATATGGATCTTAAACCTGCTAATATACTTCTAGATGATTATATGGAGCCAAAGATTACGGATTTTGGTATATCACGAAACCTTGATGGAGTTTCAAGATATGTTACTAAACAACGTCTTATATCGCTGTAAGTATGGCTAGACATTGTTTTTGCCTGCAATGTATTTAGAGCACGTCTTTTTTTCATTTACTATAACCTCTTTGTTTAATGTAATGCATTGAACTCACAATTCGATGCAGAGGATATTCTGCACCTGAATATGCCAACAGAGGTGAGGTGTCTTTCAAAGCCGACATTTTTAGTTTGGGCGCTATAATTACAGAGATTGTGACTGGGCGTAAACAAGACACTGACAGCAAAAATGTATGAATCATTTTACCTCCTACTTCCTTCTCCTTTTAACTTCAATGGTCCAAGCTAGCTGATGTAATATTACGATAGGAGATCATGAAAAACAACAGAAGCTTTAAATAGGAACAGTAGGATCATGGAATATCTAGGATATTCAATACGGTTTTCTTTTTCACTAAGACGTTCCCTTCTAATTTTTTGCTCCTTTGATAAGTACTTTCAACATAATATATTTCACATCTAGTTAATCTGTGAGTAAATTTCAGAAAGCTGCAAAGTTTGTGACAACATGACAATAATGCAGCCTTATGAAACCATGTTACATGCTAGTATGAGGCTAACATGTAGGAGCATAGTTGTAGTTTTTTACATCTCCTACAACTAAAAAGACTAAAAGTAAGACTATTTTTTTGTGCGACTTTTTTTGGGGTCGCTCCTCCCTTCCGGCCATGCGATACCCCGCGCGATAAAAACAAAACTGTCATCCCTGCGGTCCCCGCCTGCTTTGAAGAAAACAAATCGATCACATGAGACCACATGTATGGAAGGAAACAATAATCATGCATGGAAGGAAACAATTGGCAAAGATCAAGCAAGACTCCTCCCTTCAGGCCATGCGATACCCCGCGCGATAGAAAAAGAAACTGTCATCCCTGCGATCCCCGCCTGCTTTGAAGGAAACTAATCGATCACTTGAGGCCACATGTATGGAAGGAAACAATAATCATGCATGGAAGGAAACAATGGACAAAGATCAAGCAAGACGACTCAATGAGGTTGACCCTTAATTTTAGTGTTTCCAGCATGCAGACCTGAAATTAAAAAGTGGCTGCTCCTTGAGAACATCAGTGGTGCCAAATAAAAGATGTGCAGGTTATACATGGTGAGACTGATGAACCTTCTGCAATTTTCTAAACGAATATTCCCACCATTCGTATATAGGTCCATCCTGAGGCCACATGCATGTAAAAAATACATGTATTATAATTGGTCGAAGTTAAAAAAAAGTTGACTTATCGGGAAGCGAGAATGAATTCTATTTTGAGATAGAGAGAGTATATGAAAGCAGTGTTGAAAATATTTTAACAATCAAGTTCGTCTCTGTCTGATTGGTAAGCTTAGACATCATAATGGCATCAAAAAATTCAACTCTCATGGACACCCTCATGGATCATTGCAAAGCATCTTAATCCTACAACATACACAAATGGCAACCTTAAAGACCATCTTAGACGTTCTGGCAGGCATGGTGGTGCAAGTGAGCAGCCAGCAGGAGTCAAGAGTTAGGGGGTGTTTGGATCCCAGGACTAAACTTTAGTCCCTGTCACATTGAATTTTTAGATATCAATTAGGAGGACTAAATATGAGCTAATTATAAAACTAATTACATAAGTTGTGGCTAATTCGCTTGTTAGCGCCGTGTACAGGATGATATGGAGATGTGGTGGAATTTATTCGTGGATTTGTTAGCGCACGAAAGAAATGGATATCGGAAATCTCTTCCTACTGGTATAAAAAATGATCTTAGCCGCATCACCGAAAGATCTACACAGTAGAATTTGTGAGCCTGTGACGCCATGCTCTCTGTGACTGTGTAAATTTCACGAACTTAGCTTTTTGGATTAAATATCACTTTAACGTCGGTCATATACTTTTACAGTATTGTTATCTTATCGTGCGATCCGTGTGTTTTTAGTATAAAAGTTTAGTTGTCCCATAGCAACGCACGGGCACGAACCTATTTACATATATACTAGAACATATGTGTACATGATTATATGGAGATGCAGTGGAACTTATTCATGGATTTATTGGCGCATAAAAGAAATGGATATCGTAGAATTCTTTCTGCCGATATAAAATATTATCTTAGCCGTATCACGAAAAAGTCTATACAGTAGAGTTTGTGAGCCTGCGACGTCGCGCTCTCCGTGACTGTATTAATTTCATGAACTTTGCTTTTTGAATTAAATGTCACTTTGACGTCGTTATTTAATTTAATAGTATTGTTATCTTATCGTGCGATCCGTATATTTTTAGTACAAAAGATTTAGTTGTCCCGTAGCAACGCACGGACACGCTCCCTAGTATATCAAAATACTAGATTCTCATCCTTACTGGCTTTTAAGCAGGTAGACAGATAGTGTTGAAATGTCATGGACACTCAACCGCATCTCCATGCCAGCTATGCAGTCAAGCCAGCACAAAAAAAGAATTTTCTAGGCCTAGAGGCTGTACACTTGGGCTGCCCACAGGCCATGGTTTTTTCACGCGAAATACACATTTACGCAGTTTCCAAGCTTTGAATCCACAACCTCCAACTTACTTGATCCCGAGTTCCCCACAATGGCACAAATATAATTCAACGGTGAATTGCTCTTACTTGTTAGTTTATTAGCCAAGTACAACTAGTTAGCTAATAAAGGCTAATAGTTCATTATTAGAGATATATATGTGTACCTTTTAGCCTAGAATCCAAATATGTATGGGCTAATAGTTTGATGGTTATTTTTTTAGTTTTTTAGATATTAGATTTATTAATCTGGCCTCTATATGTATGAAGGATATACATAGCCAAAAGGATACAAGAGCACTTAGACTCACACCTCAACAAAGAGGAGAACACACGACAAAAAAGGAAAAAAAAACTACGACCTTAGCACATCACTGCTTCCTGACATCCTCTCCTGAAACGACCAGATTCGGCGAGTGGAAATGGTCAAGTCACCGTCGCCCCTAGTGCGCTATTGCTGCGAACCTCCGCTGGTGCCATCTTCACCCGCTTCGAGTGAGGTGACGCCACCTGTCGTCGATTAGCCCATCTTCATCCACCATTGTCCAGTCAAAACTAGCCGATCAGATGTGAGCCGACAGGATCCGCTTCCGCTTCGCTGGATTCCAAGTCCTCCGCCACCCATAGGGCAGCCATCGTTATTGGCACTACAAGAAAAACCCATATACATGATGGTTTACTTTGGTCATAGACAAGCGAGAATACGTCACAGTTAACTCACGATGACGATCCAGAAAAACGTCATGTATCCCGCATCATATATTTGTTGGACTGAAATGGACCGTCACAGGTTGGTTTTTTGGATCGTCATGGATGAACTGGTCAGCAACAGTAGGAAGAGGCTATAGTGATGAAATGAACCGTCATGATTCTGTTGCCATGTCATTTGGTGATTTGGATTTGACGTGGCGGCTACCTTGCCACATCATCAGTAGGGTGTCTGTGGCCCATTTTCACCAATTAGGCCCATGTTTTGTGTAGTTTTTTAGTTTTAGTTAGGCCCATATTGTAGCAGGTACTATTGGGCTAGCCCAGTTGCACAGTAGAATTGGCCCATTATGGACCATAACATATCAGCATTCAAATTTAAATTGCACCAAATTCAAATTCAAATCGACACCAAATTCAAATTTAAATTGACAGCACATTCAAATTTAAATTCACACCATTTAGGTCATCACAGACCACCACAGATCATCACAGATACATATAAATATGCCATCATATATAAATAGGTAGAGGTCCCATCATCACAAATACATCTAAATATCCAACATAGCTATCAGTTACATATGAAGTTTGGCACACCACATGCATGCATCAGACCTTACATCAGTTCACATAACTACACAGGTCGAAGACCATGCATCAGTTCAAATAAAAGACCATGCATCCACCTGTTCACGTACCAACATTGCAGGAAGACAACTTGCCAAAATGCATCCATAACCAAAAGAAGCATCCAACAGCATCGGTGCGCTAGCCGATAACCCAAGACAACCTTACTATGTTGCTTGACATCCTAGAATCATGAACATCAAAGTCCTAATCAGTGCATCTGTGTCAGCTTGCCTTTTCTTACTGTGTTGCTTGACAACCTTACTATGTATTTCTAACACAGATAAAAGGCAGTAAACAAACTAAATTTACAGCATGTTCTAGTGAAAGTGGCATAGCTAATTTTACAGCCCCAAGTTTACTATGTTGTGACATAATTTTCAAAACCAAGTAACCAGCAGCGGATTTTGTCAACTATTACTAATCTATGTGGCATAGCTACATACAAAACTCTCCTAAATATGCAGAGAAGAAAAGACCTGACAAACAAATGACAAGACTTGGTATTCAACTCAAAGTTAGTTTATATACAGTATCTTGCAATTGAAACTCAAACAGCATGTTCTAGTGAAAAGTGCCAGTGACTTGTACTCACCAAATTTACAATCTGCATTTCATAGCTGCGAGACCCAGTGGTCTGATGGAACACTTTGCTTCTGTTCTCTCTGTTCTTCTCACAAGTCACCTACAGCAACACAGTTCTGTTGTTAAGCACATATGACATCAACATGATGAGATGTGGAACAGTTGGATGAACTTACCATTTTTTGCTCATTTTTCCAGTGTTCCACAAGTTTATCCCATTGCTCATCAGTCATTGAGGTCACAATGCAAGATAGAACTAGTAATAGTACTTTGGAATGCTGTTTCTAGAATTTGAGTTCAATTTGTTACAGGAAATGTAGTTAGTTAACCTTCCTCTGTAGCCTGATTGCATATTTCAGCTTGATTAATCACTGCATTAACATCAGCTGGACAATTCTTCTTGGACCTTGTGAGAACATCAGATTGCATCCCAGGTTGCGCCTTTTGAGCACCTCTCTTGGTAACCTTTTTTGTTGTTTTCTTCTACAAACAACCAATCAAACAACGCCTCATCTTTTGAAGTTCGTAGTTAGTAAGCGGAGCTTCTGCATTCACAAGGAACAAAGAGAAAATTAGTCTGGGCGAATATAACAATAGAGAACAATTTCACATAAGCCTGGGTGAATATAAGCCAAATTGACAGCTCTGTTAGAAGGAGATATTAAGAATTAACATGTGCACTACTTTGTCAGAAAAGAATTACTCAGGAAGTGCACCCTATAATTACAAAACATATAGAAGGAATAGCCAATGTGTAAACAGGTGTGAAGTCATTTCATATGATCAGTCAGGGTTATTGATTATATAACTAAGCTAATTTTCTATTATTACAGAACAACAAATTGACAAGGACAGCCATGGACAAGTGCAAAACATCAGATGCCAGCTTTTCTTTTAATAGGGCAGCCATGTGTAACTATTCAGCTAATTAGGGCCATGCCACAATAATATCAACAGATCTGGCAATACAAATTATAAAAATTAAATTAAATTATTGAGCACAAATATATTATACATGCGAATATGAAACTAAAATAACCATTCAGTAGGAACACTCATTTTAACAAACACAGTACCACCCCACCAAGCCTGAACCCACCATGGCCTTGCCGAGATTATATTAGACAAAGAAAAAATGAAGAGACAAAGTCACTACTCCAAGCAACTTCAGCACGAACAGGTTGAAAGCGCTAGGCAACTAACAGGTTGAAAGCACTAAGCACTCACTTTCTGAACCCAGAAACAGAGAAATCTTAAACCTTGAACTAATGAACCACCGCTCAGATAGGGTGCGTAGGAGCTAATCTAGGCGACCAGATATTGTCTAAGCAAGAGACAGAGATCACTCAAAATACAAGATGCAGGAAAGACACTTCACCTTGAAACTGGTTTCCCGGCCGTGGCCTCTTCGCTGGTTTTCTGCCCCTCTTCTTTGGCGACATAGGACCCTCTGCAGGTAATCCCCTTGAAGAGGCCACGGTGGCTGCGGGATGGCAGAGCGGCGGTGGAGGATTTGGGGTGGTGGCTGCGGGACGGCGGAGCGGCGACGTAGGCTGGGAGATGTCGGAGGATTTGGGGGATTTGGAGCGGACGGCATAGGCTGCGGGACGGCGGAGTGGGCGGCGTAGGCTGCGGCGGAGCGGGCGGCGTAGGGTTTTGGGCGGCGTTGGCCAGGAGATTTGGGGGATTTGGGGGGCGGCGTTGCCTGCAAGACAGCAGAGCCCGATTATATATGGCACTTCATATTACCAAAATATCCTCATTGTTTTATTTGCCGGATGTAGTGTTGTCCAGGTGGGCGGGGCAGGATGGTAAATTCTTCTACCAAATCGTGCCAAAACATTCAGGGTGCTTTATTTTTCTTGAAATGGTCCTTATATATTTTTTTGTAGCTATCAAGATATTAAAATAGTGCCTGATAATAACCAAATTTTGATTACTATATACTTGCTTGGTGTTAATTGTCTCAATTTGGTCAATTAAATTGTTTAGGCTCGGTAATCTATATAAATCATTAATGGCACATATTAAGCCCAATAATCTATATAACTTTGAGACTTTCACGTGTATTTGTACAAAGGCCACATTTTACTTTGTGGTATCAAATAACCTATATTAATCCTTGATGATTTGAGAAGTGATTGACTCGTTCATAAATTGCTTAGGGTGTTATTTGGTGGTGATTATATATATAGTAAGTACCAAATAACTTCTACTAATCCCTAGAGGTTCTCTACCTACCCAGATCAATCAACTCCATCATGTTGTGCTATATAAATGTTCGACTCGAGCTTATCTTGCTTAGTGTGATTTGGTGGTACGTGGCACTATAATTTCTTTGAGACAGGACTAAAGGAAAAAAAGAGATCAGCACCATATGAAAACAACCCAGTATCCCAGTGGTTAGGTCCATGCTCTTGCAACAGGGGCAAGATGGGAAATTCCATTTTTGCTCTTAAGGAAGATGCTAGAATTACCAATGTACCCATAACCGAAAAAATAAAAAACAAACTTAGCTCCAAGTATTTTGGTACTTGTCCCACATAAATTGGTACTATCCCCACCTATTTGGTACCTCCTAGTACTTTTACGTTAGTACCTCCTATTTTTACACTGTCGGATCTAGCCCAATGAATGGCTCCTATTTTTTTCAACCATTGTAAAATTTCTCTTGTAGTCACAGCCATCTCATATTGTGAGCGAGAATGGATACCTTTTCCATGCCAGTTGTAAATTGTAATAGAGCCGGCGTGAGTGTCTTAGGGTCTGTGTGTTTGGTTGAACGGCTCATTAGGGATAAAATGGGGCGATCCTCTTTCTCTTGGTGTTTGGTTTGAGGCCGAGTGAGATGGATCTACTACCCTCTGAGGAGAATATGACCACTAGATGTGGGACGGATCCATTCTCACAAAAATGAAGGGACGGGCACAACATCCCTCGTCTTATAGGCCACTCCTTGTCGTCTCCTTCAAGAGCTACGGGCGAGGATGCCTTCTTCTACGTACACATTGCGGCAAGCGAGCAGGCCAAGGTGAAGGAGGGGAGGCCGCACCGACTAGCTACGCAGGCAAGGCGATGCAAGCTATAGTGGTGTCAGCGCAATGGGATGGATCCAGAGGACCATGCGAGCTATGTGGGGAGGAGCCAGGGCCGTGCGCACAGGAGGCGGCTGTAGTGCCTGTGTGACAAAGATGATTGGGAGCATGTCAAATGGGTTCCACAGATGACCGATGGGTCCGGCAGCTAACAATGTGAAAAATTTGGTATCCATCCTCACTCCTATCACCTAAACCAAACAGAAAATAGGGATGGACTTGTCCCTCTCAACAAACACAGAATAGAGCCATTCTATCCCTAAAATCAGTTATGAAACCATTTTATCCCCGAATGTCATGAAACCAAACACACGCTTATCCTTTGTCAGTTCTGATTGTGTGCAAGGATGAATGTTTTTATAGCCGTTAACATTGATATAATAATATAAATGTGTGGCTCGAACGTTTTGGTCATTAGTTCTTATTATTTGAGTTCAGATATAACTTTGGTTATCTGGTAAAAGATGTTTGTCACATTTTACTTTGTATGCATGGCCTTAAAATTGCATACACAACCGGAGATCGGCTCTTTGCCGAGTGTTGTTTTTCGGGCACTCGGCAAAGACGCCTTTGTCGAGTGTTTTTTTTTTTGACACTCGGCAAAGAAGCTCTTTGCCGAGTGTTTTTTTTTTTACACTCGGGAAAGAGCTTCTTTGCCGAGTGTTTTTTTTTGACACTCGGCAAAGGGCTTCTTTGCCGAGTGTTTTTTTTATACTCGGCAAAGAAAATTTCAAAGCATATTTTGAAGCAGTAAATTAATTCAAATGAAAAAGTTTTCAACTACAAAGTTGTACAACTCATCAAGATGTACAATGTTTGTTTTGGTCTTTTCTTCATATGACAAAGTGAAAGTAAATTTGTTTACAAATCTAACATATCTCTCTCGTAGTTTATGAAACTATAAGAGAGATATATAAGATTTGTGAACAATGTTAGAACGACCATGTCGGATGAACAGATGACCAAACAACAAAAATAAACTTTGTAGATCTCAAAAAGTTATGAAATATTATAGTTGGCAACTTTTTGATTTGAAAACATCTTGTCATGCAAAACTGCGTTTGAATTTCAAAATTTTAAAATTCAAATTTTGTAAACGACCTCAGATGGAAAAACTTCCTAAACTAAAAGTGTAGATCTCGAAAAGTTATGAAACTTTGTAATTGGCAACTTTTTGATTTGAAATCATCTTGTCATGCAAAACTGTAACTTTTTGATTTGAAATCATCTTGTCATGCAAAACTGTTTTGAATTTCAAAATTTTAAAATTTTAACTTTTCAAACGACCTCGGATGGAAAAACAACCAAAATAAACTCTGTAGATCTCGAAAAGTTATGAAACATTGTAGTTGGCAACTTTTTGATTTGAAAACACCTTGTCATGCAAAACTGCGTTTGAATTTCCAAATTTTAAAATTCAAATTTTGTAAACGATCTCGGATGGAAAAACTTCCTAAACTAAAAGTGTAGATCTCGAAAAGTTATGAAACTTTGTAGTTTACAACTTTTTTATTTAAATTCGTTTAGGACCTCAAACAAGCAATATACACTCGGTTTAGTATAGTATATTGGGAACTAAAATGGAATCTAGACATAAGTGACAGTGTGGTGTAGTGGTAGAGGAGGTTCGTGCGCAGCGGGAGGTCTCGGGTTCGAATCCCATCGGCCACGTAGCCTTGAAATTTATGCGAAAAATGCCAGAGATGGGTGGGGGCCTCCACCAATTAAAAAATTCCATTTTTTTTAGGTAAAAATTCCCATTTTTCGGGTTTTTTTCGGTTCCAACTTTGCCGAGTGTCGGGCACTCGGCAAAGGCTTTGCCGAGTGCCCGACAAAAGACACTCGGTAAAGACGCCTTTGCTGACGTATTTTTTGTCGAGTGTTGTTTGCCGAGTGCAGCACTCGGCAAAGCCTTTGCCGAGTGCAAATTGGGCTTTGCCGAGTGCCCCTCACACTCGGCAAAGTCAGTGAGTCCGGTAGTGATATATGTAACAACTGATTTCTTTTAGGGGCCGTTTGGATCTTTCATTTGGAGGAATTGAAATCTACTTAATAAATTAGGCTATTTGGCTTGGAATGTGACATTTCACCACTTTTCAAAGTTTTCATATAAGCCTATCTCAAATTCATAGAGTGAGAGAGGGAAATTGATTTTATACATCACCATTCTATGTTTCTACTTTATAACTTATAACACACTCTTCAACTCACTACCTTACGGTAAAAACACAACACATAAGTATCTCTCTCGTATAGCCAACAATAATATACAAATATAATCCATATACAACGATATTAGCTTAATTAACCAATGCTGTTGAATCTATGGTTGGCCAGGTATATATGCTTGTACATCCATTATGTTATTAGACATCTATCCTTTTTAAAATAAGGTGATACAGCTTTCTCGGCCTCTATACCAGTAAGGATGGCAACGGATCGGGTTTGGGGCGGATATCCGCGGGTTTTGGGTTCTGCGGGTTCGGGTTTGGGGATGGTTTTTCACCCACGGTTTTCGGGTTCGGGGGCCCGAAACCAATCGGGTTCGGTTTCGGGTTTGGTTTTCCACCCGTGGATATCCAATGGATATCTGAAATAAATCATTTGGAATTAAAACTCATGTTTTATAATATACTAATAATAATTTGTTTACTTAGATTATTAAATTTATTTAAAGTTGACTCATGAAAATATTTATTATTTGTTGCCTCTTGTTTATACATGTGAATATGTGTATATATATCCGCGGGTTTCGGGTATCCATTCGAGTTTCGGGTATCCGTTCGGGTTTCGGGTATCCGCGGGTTTGGTTTTGGTGATGGATTTTCACCCGAATCGGTTTTCGGGGCGGATTCAGGTTTCGATTTCGGGTTTCGGTTTTGGATGCACGGAGACTCCACCTGATCCGAACCCGACCCGTTGCTAATACCAGCTGAACTAACGCTCAATCTTTCTTTGCAGATAAGCCCTTACCCCTGGGAGCTGCTTGAGATTGACCCACTCGAGCTGAATTTTCCGTTCAAGCCGAACAAGCAGATACAATGCTCAGTTGAGCTAAACAACGAGAGGGATGACTACATCGCCTTCAAGATCCAAAAGCCAAGCATACTTAACTACTTCGTGGAGCCGAACAAAGGCATTATTCCACCACACTCCAGGAGCAGTGTCACCGTAACATTTGAAGCATCTAACAGGGCGCCAGATGGTATGCTTTGCAAGGAAAATTTGCTGTTGTGGATGTTGGACTCACAGCAGCTAATGTCAATGAAGATGTGTTCGACACTCAGTTGGGTAAAGTGGTCGACGAGGTGATGTTGACGGTTGCTTTTACCTAGCTAGCTGACTCGTTGCAAAGTGCGCAAGGGTGGCCACAGGCTATTATTCCGGGTCCACTGTATGGTTTTGCTTTCTCTTAAACCGTCATGCCAAATAATTAGCATATGTATGAATGGTACTCCTTTTCCAGTGCACAAAATCATTTCGTTGTCTTTTGAGGTATCGGTGCAATTGATTATTGTGCGTGTTGTATGTACAAGTATGACAATGCATCCAAAACTAGTGTCAAATGAAACAACTCTATCGGACGGGATCTTGTTATGCCATATTGAAGGATTATTACCACTGCCATGATACACCTTTTCTATGTCTATATTAATTGACTGCTAACTTAGGGCACTCACAATGCAGAAATCACCTTAGTTTCTTTGTGTATTTGTTATACTTCCAGCTATACAATTTGCTGATGTGGCAAGCGAGTTACTAAGCAGAGAAAGGGGAAACAAAGAAACCGTTTCTTATCGGAGTCTTCACTTGCATCGAGGCCGCTGGAAACCAGCCATAACGCTAGGGAAAGACTAGGGCAGAGCCAGGATTTAAACATGGGAGGGGCCGTTCAAGACGACAACAATCATACATGATAAAATATGTAAACGCAAAGAGCCAAAGAGCGTAGTTAACAACCAAACAAATAAACGTTTATTTTATAATACAAAAGAAAGATAAAAACCTAAAAAAAATACTAAATATTACAAAGAAAATTGAACAAAATTATATTAGCCTTAGGTCTCTAACCTCCACTCGGTGACTAATTCTTAGACCAAAAGGAGATGCGATGAGAAGATCAAACAAAAACTAATTCTAAATAAAACTGATGTCGTTGGAGATAAATGTGGAGGGAGAATAAACGAGCAAAACACTAACTATATTTATTAACTAGCTAATTAGAGGTGTACTATTGGGACAACTAGTAGATAATAAAACTCGCAACAAGAACAAGAATAAAAAAGATGAAGAAAATAATAGAAGGACTAATTCTATATTATATAGATACTCCTAAAGACTAATACGCAAAAAATATGATACTAAAAAGTATAGTTAATAACTAGTAATAAATTATTAGAGATTAACTAGCTAATAGAGGGAACCGTTGGGGGTGCCAGCCCCCTCAGCAACTCCCTCCCTCCGCCACTAGGAAGAACCACATTGTTTCTATCAACCTCCTACATCCCATGCTCCTTCCTCCTGCCGAGCGCGTCGTCGCCAACTCTTTTATCTGCGCATGCTCACTCCATCCTCCCTCCTCGCAACCAATACGTCCACTCGCCCCCTTCCCTGGCCGGCCGACCCAACCGGACAACAACAGCGCCCCCCCCCCCCCCCCCCTCCCTGTCGCCTGATGTGGACGAGAACCTGGAGGCCCTGTCACCCGCATCGAGGACCAGTCTCATACGAACGAGTCTTGGTCAGGTGGATTCACGCACGAATCCTAAATTACTATGTTTTGTCTTGGCATCGCTACCTAAATTTATATAGAGTTGCTACTGATTCATGGAAAAATATTCTTTTTTATTTGAAGACTTTGAATTGCTTGTACTGCACTTGGCCGCAAATATTATTGATCAAATATTGGTAGACAGACTTGTAAAACATTCATAATTGACAAACAATACTTGACGCGTGCTTAATTTGTTTTCATCGGTCAAACTAAACTTGAGATCGTTAGTGTGACGACGAAAATATCCTTCTCTGAAACGATTATGAAGTGTGCTCTTCTTAACACCTAAGGCATTAGCAAGATCCCGAAAGGTTGTGCACTGCCTAAGATGGATGTCTTTTATCGCCTCTAAATCTACTTCTATTCGTTTCCGACCACAATCTTTGGAATACTTATTCACAATTTCACTTATTCCACCACTTTGACCATTTTTCCAAATGGTCTGCACAACTCGTAGAGGGACATCAAACTTCTCTGAAACTGCTTTTGAAACTCCATGGCGAAGAATAGGAGGATCTGTTCTTGCTAACAATTTTTGGTAAATGGCGATCTTTAGTTCATCAGGAAAGAACTTCTTTTTTTTGTCGTAAGAACCTGCAAACAGATGATTTAGCTGAATATGCAAACAGATGACTGCACTGACCTGAGAACTCCACTGCTGGTTGTCCGACAATTGATTGAACTGTAAAATCAACTTGTTCATAACCATACCTGAAGCCGCACCTCCATTTGTTGATGCACCATGCAGACCAACGGCTTCAGATAATTGCACTCCTTCTGTTCCAGCATCACCTTCTTCTCCTTGCTCGCCAAATGCTGCAGCATCATCTTCTACATGTTCTTGACAGAAGTAAATGAACACAGACAAAAAAAGAATAAGTTCACAGATAGTAGAAAAAGAAGGCAAAACAAAGATCTTGGTAGATTTGCGCCTTGACTTCCATCGTCCCAAACCATGTCATAATCAAGTTCGTGTGCCGGCCCATCGTACTCAACAATGTCATCCCAATCTATGGGATAGAAGTCACCAGATTCAGGTGGCTCTTCATTCAAATCAATTTCTCACCCGGGCATCTAATCCAGCATGAACCAGAGTTGGAGAAAAAAGAGGGAGTGAGATGGAGAGGTCACTGGACTTTCCAGGGCGTTTTCATCGTCCTTAGGCCATGGTAAACTAAAAACGAAATTGGGGAGTGGCACCAATGGAATTTTGATGCATTGGTGGCTGAGTTTTGAACTTTGGCCGCCAAAGTTTCTTCTGGCTGACATCTAATGGCGTTTTCATGCACTGGTGCAGGCGCGGGAAAGATTTTGGGAAGATTAAGGGAGTGCGGAGCGGCCCCTTGAGGTTTTTGCGTGGGTGCGTGCGATCACGGTGCGGGAGGTTTGTGCGTGAGCGCGCGATCATAGTGCGGGAAACAGAGATTTCAGCAGCGTTAAACAGAGATTTAGCTGAGGAAACCAAGCTCGCATGCGCATTAATCGGTTCAGGCATTGTTGGCGGACACCCATTCGCCACCTCGCATGGTTCAGCTCAGCTTTGTGGATGCTGAGGCGCCGGGGGTGGATGGTGTTGATCGGCCACCTACCTCTATGCCGACTTCTCCTTCGGCCCTCGCTAGGGAGTTTGCTAGGCGTGTCTCCGCCAAGCTGAAGACTCCCATCCTCAAGGCGCCACCTCGACGTCAAACCCGTCGCTCTTCGTCGTCGGTCACCATCCGCCATAGAACGTGTTTGGCGGCAAAGTGTGCCTCTCGGGCCCCTGACACCACCCTTCAAGCGCAGAAAATGCTTGTGTCCAAGTGGGAACCCACCGCCTTACAGCCGTCGGATAAACATGTAGTGGCAGACTTCCAGCGGTCTTTCCAGGGCCCGCTCGACTCCGCAAAAAGGACCGCACTTCGTGCGCTTATGAAGTTCAACGTGGCGGGGTTCGAGTGTATGTTCGAGGAGGCTTGCTAGTCTCGTTGGCACCTGCCCAATTGGTTTGGGTCGACCTAATGCTCGATGAGCTCGCTGCCTCAGTTGTCGTCAGTCGATTAGTGGGTGCTTCAGCGCTTGGGCACCCATCTACTCCGACTGCGGCCTCTCGGGAGGTTCAGGCATTGTTCGCGGACACCCATTCGCCACCTCGGATGGTTCAGCTCAGCTTTGCGGATGCTGAGGCGCCGGGGGTGGATGGTATTGATCGGCCACCTACCTCTATGCCGACTTCTCCTTCGACCCTCGCTAGGGAGTTTGCTAGGCGCGTCTCCGCCAAGCTGAAGACTCCCATCCTCAAGGCGCCACCTCGACGTCGAACCCGTCGCTCTTCATAGTCGTGTCACCATCCGCCATAGCACGTGTTTGTCGGCAAAGTGTGCCTCTCGGGACCCTAACGCCACCCTTCAAGCGCAGAAGGTGCTTGTGTCCAAGTGGGAACCCACCGCCTCACAGCCGTCGGATAACCAAGTAGTGGCAGACTTCCAGCGGTCTTTCCAGGGCCCGCTCGACTCCGCAAAAAGGACCGCACTTCGTGCGCTTATGAAGTTCAACGTGGCGGGGTTCGAGTGTATGTTCGAGGAGGCTTGCTAGTCTCGTTGGCACCTGCCCAATTGGTTGCATAACTTTCATGTAATTAATGTAATTTAAGTTAGGTTTATTTGGATCGTGTTGGCTTCCATCCTTCTATGGTAATCTATGGATTATTTGGGGATGTTGTAACCAGTCAAACTTTGCTTCTGCTTAATGAAATACGTGTCACAAGGACACGCTCACGAAAAAAAAACTATGGTTGTGTTTGGTAGGGATTCATATTCTTGTGAAACATTTCAAATCAAGATTCTCACGAGTAATGTTTCAGGAGCAGAATCACTCCCCTGAGACCATCTGGCTAGTAGGTTGCATTCTGATTCATATGAATTTTTTTTAAATAATTGCATACATAAAATACTTAAATACAACCCATTTTAACTTGTTGCGATAAAAAGAATTACAACTAGAAAAAAAAAATTACACCACATCCGAGAGGCAAGAGAAACGGAATGGAATCGGCGTGAAACCACACTTCGCCGCCTAGGCAAAACACATGAAACATTTCTCAGCTAAAACGTTCCGCTCGTAACCTGTTTAGTGTTGTTCCACGCGATCGTAGGGAGAATCAGAACCAATTCAATCAACTAAACGGCTCTTAAAGTCTACACGGAAACTAAGGTATAAAGAGATGTGATAGGTACGTGATGGAGAAAGAAGATATATGATTGGATAAAAAAATTATTTTAGAAAAAATATCTATGAAAAATATAGTTTTTATTATATATAGTATCTTCGTGTACAGAAATTATCACATAAATTACTAAGGATAGGACTACCCTTAGCGCGCTAAATTGGCGGAGGAGACCACCGGCTAAGCAGTGCAGTATGCAGACAGGCTGAAATTAACATGGGCTTCTCACGATTTCATCACACGGGGACCCAAAACGGCCATATAGGAGGGACTGGAGGATAGCATTGACGAAGCCTAACATTCTCCACGTCGGCTCCTCTACTTCTCCCCTGAAAACAGAGTTGTCGGCGGCAGCTGTTTTGTCTAAGGAAGCCCCGGCGATGTGGCCGGACGGAGGGCATCGACCGGCTCACGGACGGCGCGCAGCGCAGCTGCTTGGAGTGGCGGCAACCGCCGGTGAGCTGAGCAGTGGAGGCCGCTCGGCCGGGGGGCCGTCGCCCGCTTCGGTGAATCGGTGTTAACATGGCACTGGTTCCCTGATGCGGGCCGGCGGCGACGGCTAGCTGCTGCTGGGCGTGGATGGCGGCGGGTACCGCTACCTGATGCGTGGTGTTGCCGGCATCGGGGACACCATGTCCGAGCAGGAGTGACAACCAGTCAAGTTTTATGTGTATAAACTGAATGGATGAAACCGTGACAAGATAGACAGACAGAAATTGGAACTTACAATTCGTGAAATTTTGTCGATTCAGCTGTTGGCCTGTCCCCCTTCTCTTCTTCTTCTTCTTCCATGTGCACGGGCCATCGATCTGATTTGCTGGTTTGCAAGGAATAGATGGATCAATCACACAGGCTACTCTGCTGGTCCCTCTGGACTCTGGTTCTTCTTCCCTTCAGCTGTTGACCTGTTGCCTGTTGGCGCTTCCAAGCCCACTAGTGGAGCGGGAGACCGGGAGTGTCAGTATGCTGTCGCTGTCAGCCGTGCTGAAGCATTCAACAAACTCCTGATTGTGGAAGCTGTGGTTCCATTTTGTCTCAAAATTATCAAGGTAACGAGGAAGTCTCAACCGTCCAGAGGAAAGAGATGCCCCTCTGATTTCATCCTAAACAAGAGTACCTCTTGCCTTCAAACCTGGGCTGCTTACAGGTGTTTCGTCGATGGGAGTTCATCGCTGCCGTCACGCCATGACAAGCTTCGGTACTCAGGTAACTAAGATCTCATCTTTCTAACAAGCATGATGGGTAAACAATGGATGGCACAGATCGATGGGCAGGCAACTGCTCTACAGTTCTGAAGAAGCATCAATCTGTTTCGACATTTGACGATTCTTGTAGGACAGGACAATCATTTTCTTTTCATATTGTATATATCCTTTGACAGGCATAGTTTAATGGCTTTTGCCTAACTTTTACTCACCATGTTTTTTGTTTTTGCAAAATTTGCACTCCTCATTGTGATTTTTTTCTGCCTTTCAGCTGTTAAACATGATAGAGATTATGGCAAAGTCTGGCCTTTGACACTCCAAATAATTCATACAAACTAAGCAGGAATTTGTTGGTCTTTCATTACATCCCAGAATCATCAAGTTGTGCATCCAACTGCAAGGGGTTTTCTTGATCATAAAGTACGAAATCATGGCCATGCAATACTTCAACATGTTGGCGGCCTTCCTTTTATTGCTTGGCTTCCCTTTTCACCCAACTGTTGATGGCCAGCTCTCTACTATAGCTCCCCCACACTCTTGGGAAATTATCAGTATGCTAGCCATATCTAATGGAGAAGTCACTAGTATGACACCTGTCCTTGTAAATAGTACAGAATTATATAGAACCATGTTTGGCTTCTACACCACAGATGGAGGACATTCGTTTATCCTGTCTGTACAGTTTTTTGGAGCCCCAGCTCCAGTCATCTGGTCTGCCAACCCCGATAATCCAGTAACCCGCAACGCCATCTTGAATTTCACCAGTGAAGGAGACTTGCTCCTACATGAAGCTGATGGCGCAATAATATGGACCACAGATACAAACAGCTTGTCAGTTGCAGGCATGAGACTGGATGATTTAGGAAACCTTGTGCTCTTCGATCAGAATAACACCACTGTGTGGCAGTCCTTCGACCACCCAACTGACACTTTGGTTTTGGGGCAATCACTTTGTAGGGGAAATAACCTCAGTGCAAAACCCTCAAACACAAAATGGCCTGGTGCAAGGGTTTATTTTTCTGCAGAGTTGAATGGGCTGCAGTACTCTTTCAAACCAGCAGCCTACACACAGTTATTCCAAGCTACTACTACTACAACATCAACCAATGCAACACCAACTTGTTATGCATTTGTCAATGGCAGCTTTGGGTTCCCAGATAAAATCTTCTCACTACCGTTAGCAGGATCAATGCAGTTGATGAGGTTAGAGTCTGATGGCCATTTGAGGCTTTATGAGATGGGGATAGATTACGAACTGCGTATGGTGCTTGATGTGTTAAGCACTGTCATGAACTTTTGTGACTACCCATTGGCCTGTGGTGATTATGGTGTTTGCAGTAATGGACAATGTTCTTGTCCTAGTTCCAACTATTTTAGGCTCCAAAGTGAACGGCATCCAGATGCTGGGTGCGTACCCTTAGCAAGCATCTCCTGCGACGATATGCATGACCACAAGCTGATACCACTCAACAATGTCTCTTACTTCAGTTACACCACGTTCCAGTCATTAGCCACTCGAGTCGTCTCTGAAGGTGTCTGCCTGCATTCTTGCTTATTGGATTGCTCCTGCAGAGTAGTTCTTTTTCAGAGTTTGATTCTCGGTGATGATGCTGGTAACTGCTTGCTGTTATCAGAGCAGAACC
Organism: Miscanthus floridulus; assembly: GCF_019320115.1. Classification (NCBI taxonomy): domain Eukaryota; kingdom Viridiplantae; phylum Streptophyta; class Magnoliopsida; order Poales; family Poaceae; genus Miscanthus; species Miscanthus floridulus. The sequence goes on along the minus strand of NC_089589.1, from coordinate 14,989,543 downwards.
TAATTTTGTTTACAGATAGTTCATCAAATGATCTTTTGGCACTGTTCAAGACACAAGACAAGCACTCAGTAAAAAGGAGGAACATTATTATTGGCTCCACAGTTGCAGGTTTTTCCATTACATCAATTTTTGTTTATGCTGTCATTTGGAAAAAATGCAAGAAAGACGAGGAACCCCTGTTTGATGGCATACCAGGGATACCAAAGCGTTTCTCCTTTCATGAGTTGAAGGTCGCTACCAGCAACTTCTCTATGAAGCTTGGAGCTGGTGGTTTTGGGTCGGTTTTCAAAGGCACAATAGGCAAGGAAACCATTGCTGTCAAGCGCTTAGAGGGTGTCAATCAAGGAATGGAAGAGTTCTTAGCAGAGGTCAAGACAATTGGCAGAATCCATCAGCTGAACCTAGTCAGGTTGGTAGGATTCTGTGCTGAGAAATCACATAGGCTCCTTGTCTATGAGTACTTGTCCAATGGCTCATTGGATAATTGGATCTTTCACACGAGTTTAGTTTTCACTCTTTCTTGGAAAACCAGACGTAATATCATGTTGGCCATTGCTAGGGGTTTGTCTTACCTCCATGAAGAATGTGAAGAAAAGATTGCTCATTTGGATATCAAGCCACAGAATATTCTCCTGGATAACAAATTCAATGCAAAGCTCTCAGATTTCAGACTCTCAAAAATGATCAACAGGGACCAGAGCAAAGTTATGGCTCGCATGCGAGGAACGCGTGGATATCTAGCACCTGAGTGGCTGGGATCAACAATCACTGAAAAAGCAGACATCTACAGCTTTGGGATAGTGATGATCGAAATAATCTGCGGCCGGCAAAACCTGGATGAATCCCAGCCAGAGCAGAGCATCCACTTGATAAGTCTGCTGCAGGAAAAGGCAAAGTCTGGCCAGCTATTTGATTTGGTGGACAGTAGCAGCGATGACATGAAATCCAATGTCGAGGATACCATGCAAACGATGAAGCTTGCAATGTGGTGCTTGCAGGTTGATAGCAGCAGAAGGCCCTTGATGTCAACAGTTGCCAAGGTGCTGGAAGGAGCGGTGAGCATGGAGGCCACACCTGACTGCATTTTTGTTCCAAGTTTTGAATCAGTTAATACCGATGCGTCAGGATCAACTTCCTCCTATGTACCATCTGAGTCACACTTATCAGGGCCTAGGTGATAAAATAACTGTTTGCAATTGCTTCGGTTTCCCATTTTGATTTCAATGCAGCATCTGGAACCAGTTATATTTGGATGCGGTAGAACCTGTTCTCTTGCACAAACCGATAGTAACAGTCGAGCTTGACACATTATTTTTCATGCTTTGCAAAGAGAACAGCAGTTTCACCATTGTTGTAATCAAGGTTGGACACTCCTTTTTATGGAACTGGAGGGGATAATGACGAGCTCTATCTCAATTCTGGCCCCCTCTTTGGAACAGAGAGTGGCCGTTTGGTATGGCTTCGATGGGCTCCGGCTCCTTCCAAAAACCACTATCAAAAACAGCTTCACCCGTGGAGCAGTCGGGGGTGTTGGGGCCCTTTTCCACGAGGAGAGAGGAGCCACGGATCGCGGTTTCTCAAGGCTCCGCCTGACGGTCGCGGAAGCAAACACGGTGTTGCCCTCCTCTGCATTCTCCTTGCTCGGGTACGAGGCAACGCCGGCGTGATGCTCCACCATTGGAGCGAAGAGTGCGAGCGGCGGCGCGGGGTGCCTGCGCTGTGCAGGCGACGGACGGTTCCGTGGGCAAGCGTGGCGGCGTGGGGGAGGGCGAGGGCGAGGGCGAGCGGTGGCGCGAGCGCCCGGGTGCGAACGAACCGCGGGCGGCGGCGGCCTGTGCGAGAGAAGGCTTACAAGGGGAGCAGAGGGACGGTTGCAGGCCGTATGGGCCTTGGCCCAAAACGTGTGCTGGTCTAGGCCTATTTTTAGATTAATTAAAGATTTTAATTCAAACACGGCTTACTTTAACCATGATGATCAATTTATGAGTAATTGATGCAATATTGTCAATTAGCTGCATTTTAATTTTTCATGTGTACAACCAAATCAAATATTGTAAGACGTTTTTGTTTTTTTAGACACATAGTTTTTACATACATAGTAAAATCAATTTATATAGGGAGTAATAAGCAAGGGCACTACCTACGCTGGAGAGCAGCGGTCGCGCCACCAAGCACGAGCACGGCGCCTGGGCCGGCGGCAGCGGTCGCGCCACCAAGGCAACACCGGTCGGGTGCGATGCAACGTAACCTTCGTGTGCCCCTCCGGTGAATGCTGATGCGCACATCTCTGACAATGACGGATGACGCCATGGACAGCTCCGTGAGACAGTGGACTGCTGGCCGGCCGGCCGACGAGGACGACTCGTCGCCGGCGTGCTGAGCTAGCTCCCCATCGCAGTCCTGCTCTTCCTCGGCGGTGGCATCCGGGTACCGCTACTAATCGATAACGAGATCTTTTACGGGTTCATGTTGCTCTCTGCCGAGGAGAACTCCATCTCGTCCATGCCGTCGCTGGTGTACCAGCGCCGGAACATGGCCGTGAAACTTGAAGTGCTCGCTTCCGAGTTCAGCTGGCCCAGGATTAGGAACGGGGAACCGCAGCCAGCACGTCACGCCTCTCACCAAAAGTTACTAATATACCCTCAATAATAAAAATTAAATTTTGTAAATTATCTTTCTCAATTAGATGGTCAGAAAACTAAAAAAAAATGAAAGTAGCTGGGAGTACCAATGGTACTTTCCCAACTATTATGATTATAATGTATATTGTTGGTGGGAATATCAATGGACAATGGTCATATGGTGGAAATAATATCCATGCCCATTACAATATCTATATATAGATTCTAAAATCCAAGAGGTGTCCATTATTTATTTATAAAAACGTACATATGCTTCTGCACATTCATTTTCTAAATTTTATACCATGTCTCGCATTCTACTTTGTTGCCAAGCGCCAATGACCCATGAAAGGTCTTGATGAAAGTGACGGCCCAAAAATATTTACTACTACTACATTTCAGGCATTTTCAGCATTGCATATTTTAGTTCATTCCACGCTCAAAGTCTCGCCTTATTACTGCCAGACTTAACCGCGAACGTCCTGTGGAACACAGGCATCTTCCCCGCTGTGACGGCCACAGACGCCTGCACCGAGCCAGCCTCCCTCCCAGCAAAGATAGCCATGGCGCCGTCCTCGTCCAGGGACGCCCTCTCCACCCTGGCCGGCCTCCCGAACCCGAAATCCACCGCGTACGCCGGGAACCTAGGCGACCCCGCCAGGACGACCTTGCGGCCAGGCGGCGCGGCTCTGAACCTAGTGATCCAGCTGCCGCTGCCGGCAAGCGGGTCCCGTTTCACCTCCACCGCGGCGTCCCTGATGGCCAGGAACGCAAGCGCCGGTCCGTCCGCACCCGTGAGCTCCGCGCCGCCCAGCGCCACCACGCACGAGATGACACAGTTGCCCGCGTAGGCATCCGGCACCCGCGGCGACATGTGGGCGCGGCAGTCGGCGAGGAAGACGGCGAACACCGGGGCCGCGTCGGTGAAGCCGCTGGCGAGCGCGAAGCTGACCCAGCCGTGCGCTGCCAGCGTGGCAAATGTGGATGGCGCCGCTGCTCCGACGACTCCCGGTCCAACGGCGGCAGTGAGCCGCTGCTTCAGGCGCCGCAGAGCGTGTGCGGAGAACGTGAATGTTCGCCGGCTGAGTAGGAGCGGGCGGTGCGGCGTCGCACCTTGTTGCTTCGGCACAATCTGCAGGGCATACATCAAATATGTTCAAAATATTTTGCTCTGTTTCACAGGAGGTCAATCTAAAAGTTGTTGCCACTGAAAGGTAGTAACTGACCCTGGGCAAGTCCGGCGCCGCCTGCCGCAACAACCTACGGGCCAACTCCTGGTCGCCGTCGAAGCGTACGAACCTCCGGTCATGTAGCGGCTCCGTCCAAGTCCATGTGCAATCAGAGCTGGTGGCACCGGCAGCCACGGCCGACGCGGGCCACATCTGCATGAACCGAAAGAAGCCGATCCCGTCCGTGGCGACGTGGTTCAAGGCCACCCCTAGCGCGATTCCTCGGGCGAACTCCGTCACCTGCACAGCACACGGGGGCCATGCATGGCGGGGACACTCTACTTAAGCTTAGCAAGCCACGGTCGGAGCTCGGCTACACAGGTCATACGTCACGTGTACATATATACATACATACACGTACCTGCGCCGCGAACATCGGTGCCGGGAGCACCTCCCGGCGGATATCCGGCACAAGCTGCGGAAGCGCGTCCAAGTCCAGATCCGCCGTGCCATCGTCGTCCTCGACGACAAGGCTGGCGAGGTCGAGGTCTGTCTCCGCCTCGACGAACGCTACGCCAGCATCCTCACCGCAGACGATGGTGACCGTGCCCAGCTCCGGCGAGTAGGCGAGCTCGCCGGCTAGCGTGTGGAACGCCGGGAGGACCGCTGCGAGGGAGGACTTGAGACCGCGGACGACGTCCGAGAAGGGGACTTGCTGTTGATGAGCAGCAGCGGGGAAGAGGAAGACGTGGCACACGGGTGGCAGCGCCGCCCAGCGCGTGTCCAAGGGGGAGAGCGGCACGACGACGTCGACGCTCGGCGAGCCCGTGCCGCCGGCGGAGGGAAGCGGGACGACGGTGCTGCGCCTCGTGCGCACGGCGGGCGGCATGTTCAGGTTCAGGTTCAGGTTCAGCTCAAGGATCTGATCGAGCAGCTTTTCATGCCTTAATTGGAGGCTGCGTGCAATTCCAAATGAAAGATCGATCGTGCTTGTTGTTTGCGGGATGTTATCAGTCTGCGTATTAGATTCTTTCAGAATAAAGCATGACTCGAGTGAGACCGGCTACCTAATAAATTAAATTCTAACCACACACGCTGACACACACACCCCTGATGATGACCACACCGGGCCAAATATGTGATCACGTTTTTTTCATGCGTTAGAGACTCTTGTAATTATTATTGAACCTAACGGGGCAACGGCTCTGGCCAAATACCTAGTCATAACTATCTCATGATGACAGCCCAACCATCGCGAAAGAGGAACCGGATGCTCTGACGTCAGCCGGTGAAGGCTCCATTCCTTGGCAGCTGCATTGTTTTATCTCGAAATAAGTTAATTATGAAAGAGAAAATTAGTTTTTTTTGCCCTTTTTCTTCTAAACATGCCTATTTAGCTCCAAAACGAATTTTGTTTAGGGGCCATTTGGATCCCTTTATTTTGTGAGAATTAAAATCTACTTAATGAATTAGGTTATTTGGTTTAGAATTTGACATTCCATAATTTTTCCAAACTCACAAATAAGCCTATCTCGAATTCATAGGGTGGGAGATGAAAATGGATTCTATAGATCATTATGATATAATTATATTTTCTCCAACTTATAGCACACTCTTCAACTCACTTCCCTACAATAAAAATACAACATATAAGTATGTCCCTTGTATGCCTAACAATAAATATACAAATATATTCCATATACAATTATATTATCTTAATTAATCTATATCTAAATTATAATTATTAGAATGAATTCAATTTAAGTATCCAAACGGCCCCTTAGTTTATTGGCTCTTCCATCCAGTCTGCCTGCCTGTACTGTGAAACAACCCTTTGGACGGAGCAACGCATGAAGACCGATATGTCGTTACCTTACCTGTTCCCTTTCTCTGCAATTTCGAATGAGATTTTTATTTATAATTCAAGATGAAAAATGCATTTTATTTATAATTCAAGATGAAAAATGCATTTGCAGGGAAGTGGAATAAAACCATTATGAAGCTCGAATCAGATTTTGATTCACAATTCAAGATGGAAAATGCATTTGCAGGGAACTGGAGTAAAACATTGGAGTAATGATGTTCATATGTAATTATATAGTGCTCCACTATTCCTGCTATAACTTGTACTTGGGCTGCCAATAAAAGAAGCTGTATGCATCTAAATTGTTTAGGCTAGTCGATTAGGAATCATATTTCAGGTTGAGACTATTTTGATGGTGGAAGAAATGAGAAGATAAGGTCGGCTCTCTTCTCAGCTATAACTGGGTGGGCAACGAGTTTTAGATTGGCATTGCTCTCTCTACTGATGTTGAGCTTTTGGGCTTGGGTTGGGTGGGAAGGAGGTGGGATCGGGGAGATGGGGTCAGGTGGGGAGGTAGTGGCGTTGGGCGTGGAGGAGACAGTGTCGGGCAGAGCGACGACGCTTGGCATGGATGAGACGGGATCAGACGTAGAGAAAGTGCTAGGCGCGAGGCGGCAACACCGGGTGTGGATGAGACGGGATCGTGGAGTCGCCAAGAAGGGATCTGGTAAGGAGGAGTTAGGGTCGGAGTCAGGGAGTCACCAAGAAGTGATCTGGTGAGGACGAGTCGAGGTCGGGCCAGGAGGCAGTGGCACGTGTGGATGAGGCGTTGGACGTGATAGGGAAAAAAACTGGCGGAATAGAAAAGTCGAGGTCCGCTAGTTCAACCGTGGCGATGGATAATGGGAAGGAGATTTGGGTAGCTAACAAATCTCCAACAGCAGCCTGTTGGAGTATGATTTTTTTTCTTTGCTTCGCTACTCAAATATAGAGTGGGCTCAGTTAGCCTGCCGGAGATGCTCTAATACACCGGCGGAGCCATGTATTGGCCATAGTGGGCTCCGGCCCCCCCTTGCCCGGTAAAAAAATGAGGATGTATGCTGTGGGATGGGATCAAAGCATGGACAAGCCCTTAAAGGGTAGTCAGACGTAGGATTCTAATAAACATAGACTAATAAACTTCCTAGTCATGTCTCGCGACTCGATGGTTTGTCTGACCTGGACACAACTGAGTCCTTGCCATCGAGTTACTCTAGGAGACTCGTGGCGCATGGAGTCCTCGCCCCAAGGCTTAGTGTCCGCCCATTTAGTGCGCCTTGTTTCTTGTGACCTTTCGGGGATTTGAAATATGTGTCGTTATACCTCTGGCTGAGGTACGTACGTACCCTTACTCAGGTATTGGTCACTCCTCTTCCGTACAAAAAAAATAGTTTAGCTTTTTATGGTGTTTGCTACAGCTTCTCGTCACTTCTGCTACTGGAGCCGTGTCAAATAGCCCGTTAGCCCGCGGTTAGAAGCACGGACGGAGCTATGTGGAGTCAAACTGGGTCCTAGCCTCTCTTGTTCTGGCTGTATCACCTGAAGGTTTGCATGTCACTGCATGCACGTAATTAATTCATGTGTCTCTCGTACCATGCCTGATGTTGCTGATGAATGGATCACAGCTTACAAATATGTAAATCCACACATTGTTCATTCTTCTTTGACAGAATTTCAATTGTTCATTGCAGTCTATATAGATAGAACTTGAAAAAACAAAGATTTTTCACAGAATTCCAATTGTCTATACTACTATTGGTAATTACTGTAGCAGCATAGCTTTGAATTGGCCCCCCTACACATTCATGCAAGCTCCGCCACTGCTCTAATAGCAAGAAAAATAAGATGCAACACTTGTTTGAACTGTGATTTTGTTAATATTGAGCAAGGTTTTAAATCTCCTACTGTAGCTATTTGAAGCAGATCAAACTAATTGTGTCTATATATAATTTAGCGGTTATATACAGCACTCTATCATTTAGTTCCACTTCGCTAAATGCCGTAGCCAGATATTTAGAAGATTAATCTCACGTGAATGAACATATCAGTTAGGCGTCTACGCCGTATATTTGATTAATTACTGGCCAGGAGAGCCGCGCTTCCGCAGGCTGGCTTGAAATATTTGTGTCACACAACCAAAAGCTTGATTTTTATCTAGATCGAGACTAGTTGTCCGAAGCATAATCAAAGCAAGACCGCTCTTGCCGTCTTGTTGCTCCTCCAAAGGCTCAAACCAACACAACCTCTAACAACAGCCAACAAGCCATGGCCTCAGCTAAGCAGAGCAAGAAGATGCGCATACTTCTGATTCCATTCTTCGCCACCAGCCACATCGGCCCCCACACCGACCTCGCCGTCCGTCTCGCAGCGGCCAGGCCTGGCTCCGTCGAGCCCTCCATCGCCGTGACCCCGGCTAACGTCGCCGTGGTTCGGTCGGCACTCGAGCGGCACGGCCCCGCGGCGAGCGGCATGGTCAAGATCGTCACCTACCCGTTCCCGTGCGTGCACGGCCTCGCTCCGGGCGTGGAGAACCTCTCCACTGCCGGAGACGACGCGTGGCGCATCGACGCCACTGCCTTTGACGAGGCCCTCTCGCGGCCGGCACAGGAGGCGCTGCTCAGGGAGCGGTCCCTCGACGCCGTCGTCACGGACTTCCAGTTCTTCTGGAACAGTGGCATCGCCGCCGAGCTAGGCTTGCCGTGCGTCGTTTTCAGTGTCATCGGCCCCTTCTCGGTGCTCGTGATGCGCCTACTCAGCGGCGGCGCCGTTGTCGTTGACGGCGGCGGCTCTGACTCCTCCCATGCCGTCGCTGTTCCCGGGTTGCCGGGGCCAGAGATACGGATCCCCGTCAGCGAGTTGCCAGAGTTTTTGAGACGCCCAACGAAGGCTAAAGGCGCGGCGTACGACCGGTGCAACGCGGCGCAGGCCACGTGCTTGGGCGTCGCCGTCAACACGTTCGCAGACCTGGAGCAAGAGTACCGCGAGACATACATGCGCGTCGGATCTTTGAAGCGCTGCTACTTCGTCGGCCCCGTCTCACTGCCGTTGCCAGCGGCTGCAGCAGGCATCAGTGAGTCTCCATGCATCAGGTGGCTCGACTCCAAGCCGAGCTGCTCAGTGGTGTACGTGTGCTTCGGCACCTACGCTGCCATCTCGGGTGATCAGCTCCGGGAGCTGGCGCTCGGCCTGGAGGCCTCCGGGAAGCCGTTCCTGTGGGTGGTGAGGGCCGACGGGTGGGCGCCGCCGGAGGGCTGGGAGGAGCGCGTCGGGGAGAGGGGAATGCTGGTCAGAGGGTGGGCGCCGCAGACGGCGATACTCGCCCACCCTGCGGTGGGCGCGTTCCTGACGCACTGCGGGTCGAGCTCGCTGCTGGAGGCGGCGGCGGCCGGCGTGCCGATGCTGACGTGGCCGCTGGTGTTCGACCAGTTCATCGAGGAGCGGCTGGTGACGGACGTGCTCAGGGTCGGGGAGCGGGTTTGGAGCGGGGCGCGGAGCACGAGGTACGAGGAGAGGGAGCTCGTGCCGGCGGTGGCCGTGGCTCGGGCGGTGGGAAGGTTCTTGGAGCCAGGCGGGCCGGGGGAGGCGGCGAGGGGCAGGGCGCGGGATCTCGCCGTGAAGGCCCACGCGGCCGTCGCGGAAGGCGGCTCGTCGTCACGTGATCTGCACCGCCTCATCGACGACCTGATCGAAGCCAGAGCAGCTGCCGGCGTGGCAGCCTCACCGTCGTCCGTTGCATCCATGGAAACGAGCAGCAACGCTGACAGCAAGTAGAGATGGAATTGCCGGAAATGTCTCTGGCGAGGCGAGCAATTCGAACAGCCTTCATGGAGACGTGTGTCATCTGTCCGCTGTTGTTACTATAATAATGTTATACTGCACCACGTCGAACCTCGATTCGTGTCACTCGTGCTTGCTTCCGAACTGCAAGATCAGCAGAAGTAGAAATAAAAATTTTGTCATACTTTTAAAAACGGAATTGCTATCTGTTGCCCGTGTGTTTCTTTTGTTGGCAGCACACGATTTTTTTTTGCTGCGTTCATCTGGCGATGGAGGGCTGGGAGCGCTGGTTTTGGTGGAGAGTGAGGTGCCCTTTCGTTGTCTGATGCGTGGGTCCCACTGCTATTGTTTGTATTTTGGAAGTTGTGCCGGGTATCCGATGGGTCGCGTGGCTCCCCCATTTCTCTCGCTCACATCGCCTTCCTCCGCGGCAGTAGCCAAGGGGTCGCGTCCCATTTCTCTCGCTCACATCGCGGCGACGGCAACCCTCTCCCTCCCGGCGCGGTGACCAGGCGGTGTATCGGCGGCAGCGGCGCCTCCTCCTGTTGATCTGCTCGGTGACCTGTCGACTAGCTGCTTCTCGGTGCGCTGGAGGCGATTTGATCGGCGGAAGCGGCAGTTGCTCCGGCTCGTTCTTCTTCGTCTCGGACTCGTTGTTGAGGTTCGTATTCGATCCCGTTTCTGTGTTGGTAAGATTGCTGGGTCTCAAATCTGTTGGATTCCGTTCCGATTTGGTTTGGGTTTAGGGTTTTTTTGGGTTGTGTTTGTCAATTTGGTTGCGGCAGCGGATGTGGTTGAGGATTAGGTTGCAGCCGAATCCTCTCCGCATCGCACGGTGGCGCTGGCAGTTTCCTCGCCGGTGCTGAGCTTTTACACCGCGCGTAGGCGGTGGGTGGGGCGGAGGTTGTATGGCAGGCGGCGGGTGGGTTGGAGGTTGTCCGTGGCAGGGAACGGGTGGGGCGGAGTTGTGGGTGGGGGCGCTTTCCTTGCGCTTCGCTTCCCACTGTGATGTTGTGCCTCGCTCAGGCGGTGGGTGGGGCGAAGCTTCTTCGGCCTGCATTCCGGCGAGATGTGGGTGAGGTTGTCCTCCTTGTCATGTTGGTCAGGTGCTTGTGTCTGTACCTGTCGATTTGAAGCAGATGTGGTTTGTTTGTAGATCTCGTTTTGATGCATTGCTTATTCTTCTGCTAGTTCTAGATTAGGATGTTGTTTTGGTTGTTCTTAGGGATCGCTTATTGAGGAGCACAATTGCTGTCAGTGTCACCATGGCTTCGTTCCATGTTTATGTGAATTGTTTGCCTGTAAATCCCACTGTTCCAATTGCTTCCCTGTTAACCAATGTCCCAATTGCTTGCCTGTTAAGTCTGATTGTCTTTCTGAACTGCTGTGAAATATCTGAAAAGGGAATTAGAACTCCTAATTGATTAGTTAGGCCATTTGCTCAAAAGGGAATTAGGATTAGTCAGGCCACTCCTAATTGATTATAGTGGAGATTAGAGTGATGGAGTAGGTTTAGTATAGTGTCAACACTATCTGCATTTTTTGTGTTGCTTGAAAACTACTACAGATTGGAGTGATTTTGGTTTTCTGTCTTGGTGCAATCTCTTTTCAAGCTATAGTTTGGGTGGACTACTTTAATCGTTCCGTTTGATAGTTTGATTGCTATCTGGATAGTAGGAGCTAACATGTTTTAACTGTGTGTTGCATATACTATACAATAAAGCTATGTTTAGTATCTATTTCTTCATTGCACATTTACTAGAAGTAAGTTGCACAGTTTGATTTATGCAATTTTGTTGTTTAACATGTGCAATATGTGGTATTTACATTTAGATTTCACTCTAATCTGCTTCAGTGCTTGTTTGCTCCTGTCCTGCCCAAGGTGATTTCATTGGCGATGGCTCGATTGGTCTGGAAAACTCGCGCTGCCCCGTCGCGCGCTGCTGAAGGTGTGTACTTGATCCCTTTTCGATGTGTCCGTGGACTGTTTAGTTGTTTTTGTGTACTGCTCTGAAATGCCTGAAACATTATTCGGAAACTAAAATTGTGAATATGAGCACATGGCGTCTGCTTGCTCTCTCTAATCTCCCAGCAGCATTGTTCTTCACTGAACATTCATTTCTCTGTTCCTGTTGGTTTGAGTTGTCCTTTTGTGTTTAGTAAACTGTGAACTGGTATGAACTTAATTGTGAATATGATGTTTAGTAAACCATGCGTCGCCCTGCCTTCACCAATCGGTTGCTCGCTCATCGTTTGCCATTGCTAGAGCTCTGAGGTACCTGCGTTCACCGCTTTTCTCCCTTTATATGAAGTTTGCCTCATCTTTTTCCTAATGGATGGAGATTTGGGTGGGGGATTTTGGGATGTAGCCTGGGGATTCGAGCATTTCTCTTTGGCATTGATGTGTAGGTTGGATTTGCATTGGATTTGGGGGATTTTGTCTAAGTTCATGGAGGGATGGAGTGCGTTTGCTTTCTCCTCAGCTAGACTGGCCTCGTCTCACCGGGGATTTGCCTTGTGTGTCGTCGATTCCGCTGCAGATGGGGTGGGGATGATGTCAAGCGTGGGTTGAAATGCTTGGAGGGATGGTGCTCGGCTAGAGGAGTTGTAGTCCGTGAGTTGCTGTGGAAGCTGCTCAACGTGCTTCCTGAAGATCATCACATCATTTGCTTTGTTTCCTTTGTTTAGTGCGTGGTTTTCTCTAAATGTCAGTGCGGTTTGACATATTAAGTTGCAACAATCATTCTATGTTTATGCTTCATTGGCATGATTGAATTAGGATATTGTTTGTGAGCCGCACCTTGTGCTCCGGGTTGTTGTCGTTCCATCTACATATTGTTTTGCCTGCAGATTGTACAGAGTTCATTTCATAATGAAACCGTCAGACTTCAGGTTCAGTCTTGCGTGTAGCTTAGCTACTGATGGAGCATTGGCGTTGTAGGAAGTAGTAGTGCTAAGTAGTATGTTGTGTTAATGTGTCAACGGTGGTGTTTGCTTAGTAGACTAGGATTAGTACTTGTTAGCAAGAGCTGAGCTGAGCAAGCAGTGATCTGGAATGGCTGCTACTTTTAGTTTCAGTATTGGTTGTCTTGTGTGTTTGTGTGCATGTGTGTGGAGGAGGCACAAGTGTGTCAGTGTCACCATGGTATGTGTGTGGAGCAGTTGTTATGGCCTTGGCTTGACTTGAACGACTACCCCTGGAGCACGGTCGCCATAGTAGTCGTCTGTGCCTGCTGCATCAGCTGCTTCTGGACAGGTACAGCCCCTGTAGCTTCTGTACCTTCAGTAGGAAAGAAGAGAGTGGTGAGAAATTTTGCTGACCTCGTCAAGTTGAGATGCAGAGAGAATTCAGTATATTATGTAGACTTGAAGCAAATCAAATGCTCTATTTTTTTACCTGTTGTCCGACGATCTGTTATTGGTTCAGGATGGCAATTTTGATCTGCTCCCTCTCCATGTCTTGTTTTAGGTTCATGCTGATCTGCCTTTTTCAATTGTGTCATCTGTTCCATGAGAATTTGAGAATGAGTTACCCAGTTGTTGCTGCAAATTTGGACTGCATCTACCGTTGCGGTTTCAGACTTTTCAGAGAATTGTTCCAATGGAATAAATTTTGTCATTCTCTAGCTAGTCAGGTATAACATTTTGAGTTTTTGACTGAGTAGAACCTGAAAATAACCTGTGCTTGCTAGAACATCCAAAGGAACCAGGTTGGACTTTGAGATGCACCAATCCTATACCCATCTTTTTGTGTTGTTGTTTCTGCTGTAGTGCTTAAAGTTGGGCTCTCATGTGTGATCTGTTCTTGTGCTGTGCAGCATGCGTGTGCTCTTGGGTGGGTTCCCATGTGCTTGCTGATGATATATAGACTGTAGTTTCATGTGCCATGGCATCCTGCTCCCTGGAAATGAATATATATTTTAGTCCAGTAAATTTAGTATGACACTTGTACCAAGCTTCTTAAGGATAATTTATTTGATATGAAATTTCTATGCACAATATGATAGGTAGTGTTTTTAGCATACATAAGCACTGCTTTTGAGTCTTGTCGCTCCATTGCTAGGCGATGCTTGTCACTCCATTTATAGGCAAATTGTGTCCTCAACTTCTGATTGGGGTTTAGTAGAACATCCTTTAGGCTACAGCAACAATGTACTGCTTTTTCTTTTGATCTTTACAATTTTAGTTCGGTGTGCACTGTTGGTCTGCAACATTTTGGTTGGATGAACCGTGTTCTCTTTGCTACTCTCAAGTTTGTGTTTCAGCGTCTGTCTTTTTCATCAATATGACATAGCACTATGTACAGTATGTGTGCACGTAGGAACATGATTATATTAGTATGTGTGGACATGCATATTTTTTTAGAAAACACTAGTTGATGAAACTTTATTATTTTTTGTTATGTAGCCATGGATGATGATGAGTTTCATTCTAATGCTGAGTCTGTAAATGGTGAGAGTGAGGATGAGTTTGCTATGAACTCTGAAGACAACAACAACTCTGATTCATTGAATGATGGCGAGGTAATAAGTTTACTTGATTTTGTTTGTTTGTGCACCTGTGTATTATAATATGATATATCTTGCTGCCTTTTTAGGTTCCAAATTCCCCAGATGATGATATTGATAGTGCTGAAATGGTGAAGACTTTCAAGCATCTGAAAGAAGCCTTTTCTAGAGTATATTCTAAAACTTGTTTGACTTAACTGTGCATATTTCTTTATTACTTTGGACTATTAGCCATAGTTATAGTAGTAGGACATCAGTATGTCTCTCTTTTGTGCATATGAACTGTATATGTTATTATTCTTGTCTAGGAGTTTTTACTTTTGGATCAATCTTAGTTTTTCACATTTAAATAATTTTCGGAGATGAAAGTAGGCCATGTATCAGCTAGTTGATTCAGTTCTCTCACTTTCTCTGTGACGTGTGCATCTGCTTAACTTAAACATTTATCGAGGTGTTAAGTTACTAGAATCAGTCCATGCCACTATGTTTTTTATGAACTAACTAACTAATCAGCAGCAGCAGTAACATGCATGTGCTATTCTCTGTTACTTTGTGCATAGCGGTGTGTATGAAATTTTCATTTCTATTTTGTATTCTTTTTTTCAGTTTGCGAAGTAAATGTATCTGAAGTTGTATGTATCTGAAGATAGAACTTCTATGGAAACATTTTTTTACTGTGAACTCTGAATGAAATGATAATTACATGATAATTTTGCCGATGCTTTAATGTAGGTTGTTGTTAAGAAAATGAAGAAAAGGTATTGTTCTTTTGAGGAATGTATGAGTCTGCGTGAAGTAAAGGTATTTTAGACCAGTGATGTTGTTTTTATCATTACCTGTTATGTTCATATTTTTTTAAAAGCCATTTTGAATTGGTTACTGTTTTGTCTTGTCTCTACAGGGTTTTGTCTGGAAACTTGCTTTATGTAGTCATCCCCTTCTCCATCTCCAAGCTCAAGCATCCTGAGGACCTGTAAGCTCTAGCTCTCTCTATTCCTGTTTTCTGACTGCCTTTTTATCAAGAGCTATGTCTTTAAAGATATGGTCACTTTTTGCACCCAGGCCATCTTTATCTCAGTGCGTATCTAGAGTATTGTAGGTCATATGTTGATATAGATAGCATAAGAGTGTTATATCTGCGAGTTTTACTCATTTACTGCATACCATATACATTGGATGGTCTGAATCCGAGATTTTGCATTGAACCTGAATTGTTTGAGAAGGCACATTTATTTATTTTGGAGCCTAATGGTCGAGGCAACAATTGTCATTCGTGCTACTGCATTTTTTGTTTGATGTTCTTCTCCATAGTAGTTGTAGTGCTATGTTTCTATTAATCTTTTGTGTTAAAACAAAACAAATAAATCATTCGGTTAATTAATTGCAATCACTAATGATGCAAATTGCAAGTACTGAGCACCACAATTTTAGTTCGGAGGATATGCAAAATGTCCCTTTTTGCTTGCAGAGGTTGCCTATTAGTAAGGAAATCATTCTTCCACAACAATCCTTCCAACTCTATTGACTTGGGTGCTATTGCACTGGGTTGTATGTGGTTTCATTGTAGTTTCAAAGCAGCCACTGCACTGTCACTCAATATTGGTCACTTTCTGGACTTTGGTGATGTATTCATTAGGGATCAGCCTAAGGATTGTTTCCCAAGTGCACTGAAAAAGTTAGAAATCTATGACTGATAAGCCAATCCATCGCTGCCCAAGGTGAATGAACTTCCAAGTTCAATTTGTGAAACTGGTTTTCTCTGATTTAGAAATGTTATACCTATTAGTTTAGTTGCATGTTTGGGGATCCGAATTCCTGCATGATGCTTTGATGCCTGCTTACTTTTGGTAGCCTCATCTTGTCTTGAGTAACTCATGTGTTGTTCTTGTTTCGGGCTTAAATGCAGATCATCAGTTACATGGTAGAACGTCTCATGGGCATGTAATCTGTTTATTGTTGTTTGTCGCAACACATTTCATCAATCTTGAGATGAGGGTCAGTGGCCTTTGTTAACTTGTGATTTGTGCTGACACACACCTCATTTTTGTCCTTGTCATTACATAGAAAAAATTGTTTTTTGTCATTTGTGCTAACACATCTTGAACTTTGTTTATTGTGATTTGTGGCAAGACACACCTCTTTTCTGTCCTTATCCTTTCATAGAAAAAAATTGTTTCTTGTGATTTATGTTAACACCCCTTGTCCTCTTTTTATTGTGATTTGTGCCTTCCCCAAGCCAAGTTTTTGCCCTTGTCTATTCATAGAAAAAATTGTCTCTTGTGATTTGTGCAAACACTTCATGAACTTTTGTTAATTCTGATTTGTGCCAACACACATCTCATTTTTGTCATTTGTGTTTCTGTATGTGCAGGATCTAGTTGTTCCTATTAAGTTTAGTAGCAGCTGTAAGCAATTAACTTATAGCCTTCCCTGGTTTTTAGATAGCAGCAGCAGGAACTCATGAAGCCTTCACTGTTGGGCTGGGCAATTGTGTTTACTTTGTGGAATGCATGCAGCAACAAGGTAAGCAACCTAGTCATCCTTAAGGTATATCATCACTGAGAATTGAAGATGGATGGTTAATGGCCTGGTCATCAATTTTGTCTTTGTCCTTTCATAGAAAAAAATTGTTCATTGTGATTTGTGCTAGCTGTCGGTGTTTCGGACCGGGGGGTCCTCAACCAACCAGTAAATGTGAACTGCGTGCCCCTAATCCCGGACAGTGATGCAAAGAGATACAAGGTTTATACTGGTTCAGGCAATCGATGCCCTATGCCTAGTCTGATAGATCGATCTTGTATTCCTTGCACCGAAGTGCTTGTAGTAGGGGGTTACAAGCTATGTGAGAGAGGGAGCTAGTCCCAGGTCTCGGCGAGGTGTCGTGTGGGCTGCTTGAGACATTGCTCTTAGGCGGCTAGGAAGTGTGTGTGTTACAGGGTGTTATTCTTCGTCCCCCTGTCCTAAATGGCCCAAGTCCTCTCCTTTTATAGTTGAAGGGAAGACAAGGACAGTACATATGCTAACTATACGACGCCGTGCAAACAGAGGTGGCGCGTCCGAGCCCTGTGGCGGCGTGGTCGTAGAAGTGGTCCGTCCTTGGAGCACTGGGGTGGCGTGCTGGTCACATCCGATCCCGTGCGTCATGGGAGCTCCAGGACTGCCTCGGAGTGGGTGCGGCGGTGAACGTGCGGGGCGCTATGGACTAACTGTGCGTGAGGCCGAGGCTTAGTCGGTGCCGAGGCTGCACCACGGTGGGAGGTCTCAGTGGACACGAATCCCGAGATAGCCGAGACCTTGGTGCATAGTGCCGAGGCCCTAAGAGAGCGGTTGATCTGGTGCGCTGGCTCGGAGGCGGTGATGACCTGGGCCAGGCTGTCCGTGTAGTGTTGTTTTCGAGGCGGGGATCGTGGGGCACAGTATAGTGCGGGCGCTGATCGTGGGCACAGCATCAGAATACAGTGACCGGTAATCCCCGCCGTGCCCTGTCTCAGCCGGTATAGCGCCGATGTGACCTCATGTCCCGTCGGCCATTCCACGGTGTCGAGCCATTGTCCGGCTGAGATTGCGGGAGTGGTTGACGTATTAATGGGACATGACGTGCTGTCGGGAAGACCGGCCGAGGCGGGGGCGACGGGCTATGGATAAGCTGGCCTCGCGCGAGACGGAGAATAACGCCTCGCGCGAGGCGGAGATTGCGTCTCCTTGCCGAGGCCTTCCGCAAGAGGTCTCGCGTGAGGCGGAGCTCCTTGCCGAGGCCTTCCACAAGAGGCCTCGTGCGAGGCGGAGATCTGGGTGGGCTCGGATGGGGCTGGTTATGAGCCTATGGCTTTCCCTCTAACAATCCCGTCGATAGGATTTTAGTGCCTCTTTTGGTGTACGCTCGGGGTACCCCGTTTTATGGTACCCGACAGTAGCCCCCGAGCCTCAGGGAGGGTGAGTGCATTCTCCCTGAGGATTTATCGGGGCTTGGTTTGCAGTCGCTCCCGTAGGGATTGTGTTTTGTCTCTTGCGGTTTCGGTGGGTGCACGCGAGCACACCCGTCGGGTGTAGCCCCCGAGGCCCTGGAGGAGTGGAGTTACTCCTCCAGGGGCTTTTTTTCATTTTCGTGTTTGAGTGAGGAGTTTTCATCATATTTGCTGAGCCCACAAGTGCGAGTTCGGGTCGTGGGGGTCTCAGCAAGGTTGCAGTAAGAGCCCTCTAGCCTCCGTGTGGAGCGAGAGGTCCGTCAGGGGTTCCCCTAGCTCTTGGTATGACCCTCACGCTTCCTTTTTGCTCAGAAGGAGGGGTGGAATGTGCTAGGCTACCCTCGATGGGCACGAGCATTGGCACTTCTGGTGAGCTATTATCGGGTGAGTCTGAGTGAAGGCTCGTGCCCCATTCGCTAGGGGACGGCTAGCGGTCCAGAGACGCACTCCAAGAGTACCAGAGGGTTTCTCTAGTGGGTGCTGAGGCCGTTTGCTGGGCCTTGGTGGCTCGATGCCTCCCTACGGTGGGATCCCATTCGAAGACTTCCCTACCGGTCTCGGACACGACTTAGGACGCCCTGAGCGATTGTTCGCTCAGGCCTCGGCCGTTCATGGGCTCGCCCCAAAGTCGTCCCTGACTCTGTTGCCCTAGGGCAGCTGTCGAAACCTCTGGGGGCCCAGCCTTCGAACCCCTGGACCGTAATGGGCTCGGTGCCCTTCATTGTATTTGTAACAAAACCTCTAGCGTGGACTTAGATCGTTTGTCTTTGCCTAGGGTGCAGGAGGAGCCCCCGAGCCTCCGCTGGAGCAAGAGGGCGGTCAGGGGTCCCCTGGCTTTTTTATTCGACCCTCCCATATCCTTTTCGTTCAGACGGAGGGTTTGTTTGCCGAGCCCATTCGGGTGTGAGCCGGAGCCGCTGGGTCTCAACATGGTTCCAGGAAGAGCCCCATAGTCTCTGCACGGGGCGAGAGGGCCGTCGGGAGCTCCCCTGGCTTTTTATACACCCCTTGCGCTTGAGGGTTTGTTTGCCGAGGCCCCTTTGGGTGCGAGCCTCGGTCGCGGGGTCTCGGCGAGGTTACAGGGAGGGCTCCCTAGCCTCCGCACGGAGCAGAGGGCCGTCAGGAGCTCCCCTAGCTTTTTGTATGACCCTCGCGCTTCCTTTTCGCTCGGAAGGAGGGGTTGTTTTGCCGAGGCCCCTCGAGTGCGAACCGGGGTCGCTAGGTCTCGGCAAGATTGCAGGAAGAGCCCCCTAGCCTCTGCATGGGGCGAGAGGTCCATCGGGGGTTCCCCTGACTTTTTTGTATGACCCTCACGCTTCCTTTTCGCTCGAAAGGAGGGGTAGAATGTGCCAGGCTACCCTCGGTGGGCATGAGCGTTGGCACTTCCGGTGAGCTGTTATCGAGTAAGTCCAAGTGGAGGCCTATGCCCCGTTCGCTAGGGGATGGCTAGCAGTCTAGAGACACACTCCAAGAGTACCAGAGGGTATCTCTAGTGGGTGCCGAGGCCATTTGCTGGGCCTCGGTGGCTCGGTGCCTCCCTACGGTGGGATCCCATTCAGAGACCTTCCTGCCGGTCTCGGACACGACTTGGGGCGTCCCAAACGTTTTGCTTGCTTGGGCCTCAGCCCCGTATAGGCTCACCCGCGGTCGTCCCTGACTCTGTTATCCTAGGGCGGCTATCGAAACCCCTTGGAGCCCAGCCTTCGAACCCCTGGATCGTAATAGGCTCAGAGCCTGGTTCCTTCATCTGAAAGGAATAGGCCGGGGGGATATCTTCCCCATTGGCTCAGCAACGGGTGGTGCGCCTTTTGAGGCGGTTTCCTAGGGAGACAAAATGACGCCTGCTGCCATAGTGGCCGAGCGTGACGTGGTGGATGGGATGTAACTATTCCCGCAATTAATGGGAATGAAGTGGGCGCGTGGGCGGCAAAATCGGCTCATGGTTAACCGCGCCAGATCGGGGGGAAACTTCCCCGATTTCATCGCCCATTCATTTTGCCTCCCCCCTGCATAAATACTCGAAGAGTCTCGCCCCTCCTTACCTTACCTTGCATGCATCAGTTCTGCTTCCATCGAGCCGTCGCTAGAGCAGCGGGTGCCGGGAAGAAGAAGGGAGAAGAGCAAGCCAAGGAGAAAGCGAGAAAAAGCGAGAGTGTGGGAGAAAGAGAAAAACTCACCGCCGCATCTGATCCTTCCATCGCCCTCATGGCCGGCGACATCGTTGTTGTCGAGGCGGACCCCTAGGATCCTTCCGATGTCACCGTGGAGACACTCTAGTCGCTCGTCGATGGTGGACTCCTTTGTCCGATGATGAACCCCACTAGGCCAGAGTGGATTGCTCCATACAGCAAGCTAGAGCCGAGGCCTCGCGACGGCTACGTCGTGAGCTTCGTCTCCTTCCACGAGCGTGGCCTCGGCATCCCGACGGATCGGTTCATGCGGGCACTACTATGGCGTGGAGCTCCACAACTTCAACCCTAACTCCATCGCACAGGCGGCTATCTTTGTTGCTGTCTGCGAGGGGTACTTGGGGATTGCTCCCCATTGGGA
This sequence comes from Miscanthus floridulus, assembly GCF_019320115.1. Lineage (NCBI taxonomy): Eukaryota > Viridiplantae > Streptophyta > Magnoliopsida > Poales > Poaceae > Miscanthus > Miscanthus floridulus. The sequence goes on along the minus strand of NC_089589.1, from coordinate 14,969,110 downwards.
GTTGTGGCTCCGTCTATTCCGGGTGGGGCACACCACTAAGCCGACGGGCATGTCGGGTACGAGGAAGGCGATGAGGGCCGGCGGCTGCACCCTCCAAGTGCACCTGGACCGCCAGCACCTCTACATCCCAGCCCAGCTCGCGTCCTCCAATCGCCGGTGGTACACGATCTGGTTCTACCTTCATAACGACGACGGAGGACTCCCCCCTACACTGGGCGAATTGTGGGGAGCTGCCCGGAGATATGGAAGTACGGCGTCCCAAAGGATGACTAGCCCAAGCTGCAGCCGCTTCTAGAGGGGCTAGAGAGGCTGCGGGGCCGTGGCCTTACCGTGGCTGTGGTCGTGGCTACCTTCCACTGTCGAAGGGTGCTGCCGCTGATGGCTCGGCGGCGGCTGCTGTTTGAGATGAAGCCGGGTGAGCCCATTGAGGGCATCCGGATGTCCTCCTCCGCCCTTTCTGATGAGGAAATTGTTCATCGGGTTGGGGAGACGGTAGAGGCGAAGCTTTGGGGCGGCAACCTGACCCCCATCGCGATGCGACCGTCGCGGGGGTTCCTCTCGCTGGTAAGTCATGTGCCGCTGTAGCCCCCGAGCCTCCTCTGTTTCTCCTACCTTCTCATGCACGTTCGCCGTTCCTATAGGGGATGAGGGACGTGCGCGCCTCTCCGCCGCCCATCCTCGAGGATGCGAGGCGGTGGGCGATCAACCGGGCGCACGCCGATGTGCAGAAAAAGAGGAAGGACGCCAAAGCGGCGAAGCGCATGAAGAAGATCCTCACGCGCAAGGAGCTGGACAAGCGCCGCCATCAACAAAGGAAGGACGGTCTTCCGTTGGAGGAATCCCCATCGTCGTCGCTGTCGATGGAGGCCTCGGACGGGGATGACGAGGGCGAGGTGGGGCGAGGTCCCCTGGACCATCTCCCTGACATAGTGGAGGTGGTGCCCAAGGCGTTGGCAAGTAGCCCGGCACTCTCGGGAGGAGGAGGAGAAGCGGACCCGGGGTCGGCGATTTCCCGCTTCGGGGCCAAGGCCAACACGCATGGGGTGCGGGCGTTGGGCAAACGCACCGTCAGCCCGGTGGGCTCGATGGCGATGGTGGAACAAGTGGCGGCGGAGGCGACACAACCGCCCCCGCAGAGGACCGATGGGGCGCCGGGGTCCTTTGAGGACCAGCCGGCGCTGATGGACATGGAGGCGATGCCTCTGCCGCCGCCACCGCCTTTGCAGATGAGGGTCGCCGTGGCGAAGCGGTTGCCGCCCCGTTCGAGGTAGGTGTATCTTTGGTGGGGTCGTGGTGCCTTCCATTCGCTCTTTGGTCCCGTGCTGACCCTATAGGTGATTTTTGGAAAAAGTCTACTTAACCCCCCACCTATCATACTTGGTCTACTTCACCCCCTCAACTATGAAACCGTCTGTTTTACCCCCTGAACTATCTAAAACCGTCTGTTTTACCCCCTGGGGCGGTTTTCAGCGACGGTTTTGCTACAGTAACAGCGGGTTTGCTACAATGACGGTGGGTTTGCTACAGTGCCCGTGGTTTTGAATTTTCTTTTTTTTTTATTTATTTTCGGTGAATTTTTGAAAAATCATAGTAAATCATAGAAAAATCATAAAATGAAAAATCTAATTTTATTGGACTCCACATGAGTAGATCTATATAGTGAATATATAATACGGTATACTTTAGTACAAAATTTTTACTGTAGCCTTAGATTAATTGAAAAATCTAATTTTGTCTGTAATTAATTGGAATAATTCATAGCTGCAGCTTCTATGGTCCAATTGTGGTGAAATTTTTATGGTACGCTAATTATTGTATGCTTGAACTATAGTAAAAATTTCGTACTCATTGGACTATGTATAACTTAGTTATAGATAAATTCTAATTAATTACAGACAAAATTGGATTTTCCAATTAATCTAAGGCTACAGTAAAAATTTTGTACTAAAGTATACCGTATTATATATTCACTATGTAGATCTACTCATGTGGAGTCCAATAAAATTAGATTTTTCATTTTATGATTTTTCTATGATTTACTATGATTTTTTAAAAATTCACCGAAAATAAATAAAAAAAAAAGAAAATTAAAAAACACGGGTACCGTAGCAAACCCACCGTCACTGTAGCAAACACGCTGTTACTGTAGAAAAACCGCCGCTGAAAACCGCCCCAGGGGGTAAAACAGACGGTTTTAGATAGTTCAGGGGGTAAAACAGACGGTTTCATAGTTGAGGGGGTGAAGTAGACCAAGTATGATAGGTGGGGGGGTTAAGTAGACTTTTTCCGGTGATTTTTCCTTAGTCGAAAGCGGCCTGCGGATGAGCTTCCCTTGGCGCCCCTTAAGGCGCTCAAGGCGAGCCCCGGCTCCTCCGCGCACTGGGTGGCAGAGGCACAAGCCGCTATACAACGCGGCGCGGCGGCGGCGAGGGCTGACCCGAAGGATCCGGCCACTCAAGGAGGGGCCGCCGAGGCGACCCCAACACAGACGGGGGAGGGAGTGCTTCCGCCCTGCGAGGGCGAGGCTCACGAGTCGGATGGGGCCGGGGTACCCTTGGTTGCCGAGGCCCCCGGGGTCTCCGAGGCTGAGGCGACGGAGGCCGGGGCGCCCAAGACCGCAGAGACCGCAGTGGCCGCGGTCGGTGTTTCTGCGACCACTGAGGCCACGATGGCGGAGGTCGGAGCCCCCGAGACCATCGAGGCCATAATTGCGGAGGCCGGAGCCCCCAAGATCACCAATGCCGACGTGATGGCGGCCAGGCCATCTATCCAGGAGGCAGAGATGAAGGCGGCGGAGGCCTCGGTGGTGCCCTTGGTTCAGGGCCCGCCGTTGTTACGAGAGAGCGCCCGAGAGGCGGAGGTCTATCCGATCTCCTCCGATGATACTTCCTGGGCGCGGAGGTGGTCGACGCTAAGGAGACCGGCGCCATGGAACAGCTGGCTCTGATCTTGGGTGAGGGAAGCTCAGCCCTCGTGTAGGCGTGACCTAAGCCTCGCGGGTGGGATCATCCGCGGGTACTATGGCGGAGCCGGGACGACCCTGAGGGGGAGCCTCTGTTCGCCCTCGAGGACGCAGCCGAGGGCAGGTGCTGGGGCACCTTCGAGCAATACTACCAGCTAGCAGAGCGGTCGCTACGGATGGAGCTGTCCGTGGTGGCCGACGAACTACCCGGAGTCGCCCAGGTTCGCGTTTTCTTTTCTCGCGTGACGTTGTCTTTTTCTGAGTTTTGTTGCAATCAATGACCCCTGTTCTGCTTCCCCAGGAGCTCGAGACCTGGTCCCTTGGGAAGTCGGTCTTTCTCCAGCGGGAGAGGGGCGTCTAGGACCAGCTTCAGCGGCAGAAAGGCCTTCTTGCCGGCGCCAACAAGCTCCTATCGGCACGGAGCGCAGAGGTAGATGACCTCCGCCTTCGTTATGCCGACGTGAAGGTCGAGGTGGCCACGGCCTAGAAGCAGCTTGCCCCTCTGGCGGCGCGGGACAAGGAGTTGGAGGAGGGGCTCACCCGCACGGCCAGCGATCGGGATGCCTTCAGGGCCTAAGCCGTTGAAGCTACGGCCTCGGCCACGGCTCTCGTGGGGCAGCTAGGGGCGGAACAGAATGTGCACCGGCTGACGAAGGGCGCTTTGGATGAGGCCCTTGTAGCGGCCGAGGCCTCACGAAACGAGGCTGTGGTTTGGAGGGGGACGGCCGAGGGTGAGTCCTAGTCCCCTCGTTTTATTTTCTTTTCCTTATGTTCGTTCCCTAACTTCCTCGTGTGACACAGAGCTGGGGAGTGAAGCTTCTAGGGCAGCCGAGCCTTCTCGGGTCGAGGCCGAGCGCTTGAAACAGAAGGCCAAGGCCCTGCGCTGGAAGGAGAAAGCCAAGGCCTGTCAGGTCGAGACCCGACGCTGGGAGCAGAAGGCCAAGGGTGAGTTCCGTGGGCTTCCGCCCTTAGTTTAGGTTGTTTTTTCCCTCGCTCAACCTCATTCTGTTTTCCGTGGTGCAGAGTCAGAGGCGGAGGTTACTCGGGCAGCCGAGGCTTCCAGTGCAGTGCAGACGGTGCTCGAGACCGAGATCGGGGAGCACGAGGCGCTGAAACGTGCCGCCCTTTTTGCCTATGAGGCCTTGGAGGTCGAAGGGGTTCAGTCAGGCAGCTCCCTTGGGAGCCGTTTGATCGTGCTGAGTAGCCAGATGCGAGAGCGGCTCTAAGGAGCGCTGCACATGGGGTGTCAAGCGTGCGTTGGCCGTCATGTCCTCTCACTACGTTGGCGTCGACCTCCCGGCCATCAGTGATGGCTATGTCCTGCCTGATGATGACGAGGAGGCCGACGCGGTGGTCACGAAGCTGATGGAGGCGGCGGAAGGCCCTGGCACGGCGCTGGCGACGCTCTTCGAAGAGGAGGTGGTCCCTCCCCTACCATCTGCCGATGCTGGAGGCCCTGAGCCTTGACCTGGGCCCCAGGGGTCATGTAAAAACAGAGTAGGAATTATCTTTGTATCGTAACGCTTGTGGCCGTCGAGGCCTTTCTTTTTGAAGTATTTGTGTTTCTTAGTTGTTTTTCTCGTTTTTCCGAGCCTCTGCCCCTGTTGCTCCTGATCAGATTTCGGTTGCAAAACACCTCCTTGGAGCCTAAGCCGTCCCTTGGGCGAGAGGTAGTGAGGGAGTGCCATAGCCCGGAGGCGTAGGCCGTCTCACGACTCTACCGGCCTCTTGCTTGGGAAACATACTTTGGTCCGAGGGGTTTTTACAACCGATTTGTCAGAGCATGCTAGAGACTTGGCGTAGGATTTTTTTTGAAAAACGACTTAAGAATGGTGCGTGGGACTTAGGGGGAGTCCCCCATCCAACCCCCAAGGGAGGCTTGGTTCTGCCGAGGCAGAGCCGAGTCTCCCTTACTATGTTATTGTATTGCCGAGACCCACGATGGGCTCGGGGGGGGGGGGTTTCTCGAAAAATTAGACCAACTAAAGAATGCTTTTTAATTGTATTCCGAGAAACAACATATACAATGCTTGGAAATTTAGGGATAAAAGCGACGTAGCTGTTCTATGTTCCAAGCGTTGGTGAAGATTTTGCCCTTCTCGTTGGCCAGCTTGTAGGTCCCGGGCTTCAGTACTTGGGCGATGATGTATGGTCCTTCCCATGGCGGATCAGCTTGTGGTGGCCCTTGTTGCTCTATGCTAGCCTCAACACCAGGTCGCCTACCTTCAAGTCTCGCCCTCGGACGCGCCGGACCTAATAGCGCCGTAGGCTCTACTGGTATTTAGCCGAGTGTAGTAGCGCGACGTCTCGGGCTTCCTCCAGTTGATCGAGGGTGTCTTCTCGGGTGGTGCGGTTACTTTGTTCGTTATAGGCTTGTAGCCTTGGGGAACCATATTCCAAGTCAGTGGGGGAGGATGGCCTCGGCCCCATAGACCAGGAAGAAAGGCGTGAACCCCGTGGCTCAGCTTGGAGTGTTCCTCAGGCTCCAGATGACCGATGGGAGTTCGGCGAGCCATTTCTTGCCAAACTTTTTCAACCGGTTGTAAATTCTTGGCTTGAGGCCTTGTAGGATCATGCCATTGGCACGTTCTACTTGGCCGTTGGTCCTTGGGTGTCCTACGGCCGACCAGGCCACACGGATGTGGTGGTCGTCGCAAAACGTCAGGAACTTTTTGCCGGTGAACTGTGTCCCATTGTCGGTGATGATGGTGTTAGGAACCCCAAACCTGTGGATAATGTCAGTGAAGAATAGCACTGCCTGCTCAGATTTGATTCGATTGATCGGACGAGCCTCGATCCATTTGGAGAACTTGTCGATTGATACCAGTAGATGGGTGTAGCCTTCGGGGGCCTTTTGCAGAGGCCCGACCATGTCGAGCCCCCATACGGCAAATGGCCACGTGATGGGGATGGTTTGGAGGGCCAGGGCTGGGAGATGTGTTTGTCGAGCATAGTACTGACATCCTTCGTAGGAGCATACTAGCTTGGTGGCATCGGCGACCGTCGTCGGCCAGTAAAACCCTTGGCGGAAAGCATTTCCTATGAGCGTTCGAGGCGCCGCATGGTGCCCGTAGGCGCCTGCGTGCAAGTCCCAAAGCAGGGCTCGACCCGCCTCAGCAGTGATACATCGTTGGAGGACGCCAGAGGGACTTCGCCTGTACAATTCGTCATTGCAGAGGACGTAAGTCTTGGCTCGGCACGCGAGTCGTCGGGCTTTGGTTCTGTCGCTAGGGAGCTCCCCCTGATCAAGCCAAACAAGGAACGAGATTCGCCAATCCACGTCCTGGTCGGTCTGCGGAGGCTCGGTATTGACTTCCATGACCTCGGGCTCGGTCGAGGGGGTCTTGGCAATAGAGGGGGCGTCGAGCCTCGTCGTGGTTTCCACAGGCGGGCCCTCCTCCATTACCAAGGTGTAGTCAATAGAAGGTTTGTGAAGGTCTCTGGCAAATACGTTTGGGGGGACTGGAGCCTGTGCCGAGGCTATCTTTGCCAGTTCGTCGGCAGCCTTGTTGTACTTCCACGCGATGTGGTTCAGTTCGAGACCGTCGAACTTGTCTTCTAGGCGACACACCAACTTGCAGTAAGCCTCCATTTTGGGGTCGAGGCAATTTGACTCCTTCATGACTTGATCGACGATGAGCTGCGAGTCACCCCGGACGTCGAGACGTCGTACCCTGAGTTCGATGGCAACTTGCAAGCCATTGACGAGGGCCTCGTACTCGGCCATGTTGTTGGAGGCGGCGAAGTGGAGCCGCACCATGTAACGCATGTGTACTCTAAGGGGCGAGACGAAGAGGAGTCCCACGCCTGCCCCGGTCTTCATCAGAGACCCATCGAAGTACATGGTCCAGCATTCTATCTAGACTTGAGTAGGTGGTAATTGGGTGTCGGTCCACTCAACCACAAAATCGGCCAAGACTTAAGACTTAATCGCTTTCCGAGGCGCAAAAGTCAAGGTTTCCCCCAAAAGCTCAACGGCCCACTTGGCTATCCTGCCTGAGGCCTCCTGGTTATGGACTATCTCTCCCAAGGGGAAAGACGATACCACGGTCACTGGGTGAGACTCGAAGTAGTGACGCAGCTTGCGCCGGGCCAGGACTACGACGTAGACCAGCTTCTGAACGTGGGGGTAACGCGTTTTGGTCTCGGAGAGCACTTCACTAATGAAGTAAATAGGTCATTGGGTGGGTAGGGCATGCCCCTCTTCCTGCCTTTCTACTACTACGACAGCACTAACCACTTGGGTCGTTGCGGTGACGTAGAGTAAGAGGGTCTCGTCCCTAGTTGGGGGCACCAGGACGGTAGGATTTGTGAGGAGCGCTTTGAGTCTGTTGAGGGCTTCTTCGGCCTCGGGGGTCCAAGAAAAACGTTTGGATTTTCTCAAGAGTTGGTATAGAGGCAAGCCTTTTTCGCCGAGGCGCGAGATGAAGCGGCTCAAGGCCGCAAGGCATCCCATGACCCTCTGTACTCCCTTGAGGTCTCTGATTGGTCCTATGCTGGTTATGGCCAAGAACTTTTCTGGGTTGGCTTCGATGCCGTGTTCGGAGACTATGAATCCCAAGAGCATGCCTCGGGGGACCCCGAACACACACTTCTCAGGATTGAGCTTGATGCCCTTCTCTCTAAGGCATTTGAAGGCTATCCTTAAGTCGTCGACAAGATCCTCGGCCTTTCTAGTCTTGACCACGATGTCGTCCACATAGGCCTCGACGGTCCGCCCGATGTGGTCACCAAAGACCTGGGTCATGCACCGCTGGTATGTGGCCCCTGCGTTTCTAAGGCCAAAAGGCATAGTCACGTAGCAGTACATGCCGAACGGGGTGATGAAAGAAGTCGCAAGCTGGTCGGACTCTTTCATCTTGATTTGATGGTAACCAGAATACGCATCAAGGAAAGACAGGGTCTCGCACCCCGCAGTGGAGTCAACAATCTGATCGATTTGGGGTAATGGGAAGGGGACTTTTGGACAGGCTTTGTTCAAACCGGTATAGTCTACACACATCCTCCATTTCCCATTTTTCTTCCTAACTAATACGGGGTTAGCCAACCACTCCGGGTGGGACACTTCCTTGATGAACCCGGCCGCCAAAAGTTTCTGCACCTTATCCCCGATGGCCCTACGCTTTTTCTTGTCGAAGCGGCGCAGGCGTTGCTTCACTGGTCTAGAGCCAGCTCGGATGTCCAAGGCGTGCTCGGCGACCTCCCTCGGTATGCCCGGCATGTCCGAGGGACTCCATGCGAATATGTCGGCATTCGCACGGAGGAAGTCGACGAGCACGGCTTCCTATTTGATGTCGAGGGTGGCGATGATCCTCAGCGCCCGGTCGTCGGGGCAGGCGGGGTTGACCGGGATGAGCTTGATGGCCTCCGCGGGCTCGAACGTCCCTGCGCGACGCTTGGAGTCAGGCGCCTCGCCACTGAATTGGTCAAGGTTGGCGATGAGGGTCTCGGCCTCGGCGAGGGCCTCGGCGTACTCGATGCACTCGACATCACAGTCATATGCATGTTCGTACGTGGACTCAATCATGATGATATCGCTGGGGCCTGGCATCTTGAGCTTGAGGTAGGTATAATTGGGAACTGCCATGAACTTGGCATAGCACGGCCACCCCAAGATGGTGTGGTAGGTTCCTCCGAATCCGACCACCTCGAAGGTAAGGACTTCCTTGCAGTAGTTGGAGGGGGTGCCGAAGCAGATGGGAAGGTCGATGCGCCCGAGGGGTCACGTGCGTTTCCCTGGCACGATGCCGTGGAAGGATGTGATGTCGCCTCGGAGCCTCGATCGGTCGATCTCCAAGAGCTCCAGGGTGTTGGCGTATAGGATATTGAGGCCGCTGCCTTCGTCCATCAACACCTTGGAGAGTCAGGTGTTGCCGATGATGGGGTCGACAACAAGTGGGTACTGCCCAGGATTCGGAACATGGTCGGGGTGGTCGTCTCGATCAAAGGTGATCGCCTCTCGAGACTAGTCGAGGTACCAGGGAGTGGCCACCTTGACCGAGAAGACCTCTCGGCATTCCCTCTTTCACTGTCGCGCAGTAAGGCACGCCGAGGGTCCGCCGAAGATCATGAAGGCGTTGTGTACCTCGGGGAACCCATCGTCCTTGTCATCATCCCGATCACCGGTACCCTTCTGCTTGGCGTCGTCATGGGGGGGCCCGAGCCTGGCGTAGTAACGTAGTAGCATGGAGCAATCCTCGAGGGCATGCTTGACCGGGCCTTGGTGGTAAGGGCAGGGTTTCTTAAGCATGTCATCGAAAGGTCTGGGACCCCTGGGACCTCGGGGATTCTTGCGTTCTGCGGCCACGACCATATCGGCCTCGAGGACGGCCCGCTTCCCCTGGTGATCCTTCTTCTTTCTTTTGGGGAGGCGGGGAGCCGAGGCCTCGAGGGCCTCATCCCTCCGTTTCCCCCTGGTGTCGTCCGTGGGGAAGATGGCCCCTATAGCCTCCTCGCTTGAGGCGAAGTTGGTGGCGATGTCGAGGAGCGCGACGGCCGAGCGCGGCATGTTCCGGCCTAGTTCTCGGACCAAGTCTCAGCAGGTGGTGCCAGAGAAAAAGCCTGGACAATCTCTAAGTCGCCGACGCTGGGCAACTCAGTGCATTGTTTCAAGAAGCGCCGGATGAAGTCTCGGAGAGACTCATCTGGTTTCTAGCGACAACTCTTAAGGTCCCAGGAGTTTCCAGGGCGCACGTATGTGCCTTGGAAATTCCCGACGAAGATCTGAACCAAGTCGCGCCAGTCGTGGATCTGAGAGGGAGGAAGGTGCTCAAGCCAGGCTCGCGCCGAGTCTGACAAGAGCAAGGGGAGGTTGCGGATGATGAGCCGATCATCGTCCGCGCCGCCTAGCTAACAAGCCAGGCGATAATCGGTGAGCCAGAGCTCAGGGTTGGTCTCGCTGCTATATTTTGTGAGGTTGGTCGGCTGGCGAAACCGGGCTGGGAACTGAGCGTTGCGGATGGCTCTACTGAAGACCCGAGGGCCAGGTGGTTCAGGAGAGGGACTGCGGTCTTCCATGCTGTCATAACGGCCGCCCCGATGCGGATGGTAGCCTCGGGCGGGCCCCTCACTGTCATGGCGCCGTCGTCGGCCGACCACCTTGTGGTCACCCTGCGCCTCGCGTCGGTTATCGAGGCGGTCGTGGACCGGGGGGCCTATTGGTTGCCGGCACCCGAGCGGGCTCAGGACGAACCGCGGCCTCCCTATTCTGCCAGCGTGGCACTGAGGGGAGGTCCGAGGCGGCTCTGCGCTGCCAAGAGGCGGAACTCTCTGCCTGTTGTACCGCGGCGGTCTCGAGGAGATCTCGGAGCTCGCCACGAACCCGTCGTCCTTCCGTGGTGGAGGGCTCGGGCATCGCGCGCACTAGCATCGCCGCAGCCATGACATTTTGGCTAGCGCGATTGAAGATTGGGGGACGATCGTCCCCTTCGTCGTCGTTGATGCAATGGTGCACGTCGTGAGCACGTCGCTGGGCTCCTCCGCCATCACCGCGGCCTTGCTACTCCTGCTCGAGAGTGGTTCAGAGTTGTTGCAGAAGGAGTTGATCTTGCTCAACCTTGGCCTGAAGCTCACGGAGCTATTCCAGGTCCGGGCGTCAAAATGGTCCAAGGGCAAGGTTCTCGTTTTGTGCTACCAGGGGGACAATGCGTGAAGGCGTCGCATCGCCCGTTCCCTGATGAAGTGGAGTGCGGTCATCCACCCCCTCGTGTTCGTCGCCCGTGCTTGGCATCCCTAGTCCGACGTGGAAGCACTCACGAGTGGGATCGTAAGTACCTTCATCGTCAGAATCGGAGTAGCCAAAGCAATAGTCGCTTGTGGCCAAGAAGCGACGCATAGTTTCGTGGTCACGGAGGTCAGAGAAATCCGCTTCGGCCCACGCCTCATCCTCCTCCGAGGAGTCGGCGTGGGTGTGAGTCGATGCTATGGTGTCGAAGTCAAAAACAAAGCGCTGGCGGTGCTCCGAGAGATTCGCGTGAGCGGAAGCGTAGGCGTAAGCATAAGATGCGGCGACATTTCTCAACCCGAAGGGGTATGGAGACAGTGCCGCCACTGGGCTCTGTTCTACCGGAGATAGCTCCTCAAGGATTGGTGGAGCGGAGCTTGATGTCGGGGCGTCGCCAGGTGCCACCGGCGTTTTTCCCTTGTCCATGCTCAGGCTAGACAGATCCGCAACCAGGGACCCTGCGCCAACAGCTGGTCGTGGGGTGCCAGCGGAGAGCGGCAAGTCGCCCTGGGTTTGCGTGGCATCAGGATGATCTTGCTCACGCCGTGCCTGGCGAGCGCGGCGAGAACGGCTGCCCGGGTGCCGCCTGCGCCTGGACTGCCGATGCGTGACGTCGTCATCGGTAGGCGGGGCTCGAGGTGTGAGAAGTACCATGTCGTACTCGTGCCCTAGGGACATGAACTCTAGGATCCCGACCCACACCACCGTGCCGAGACGCAGCGGTCGTGCGAGGTCTGCCATCCGGAACCTGTTGGGATGATGAAGCTGACACGTAGAGGCCCCTACTTGGTGCACCAACTGTCGGTGTTTCGGACCGGGGGGTCCTCAACCAACCAGTAAATGTGAACTGCGTGCCCCTAATCTCGGACGGTGATGCAAAGAGACACAAGGTTTATACTGGTTCAAGCAATCGATGCCCTACGTCCAGGCTGAGAGATCGATCTTGTATTCCTTGCACCGAAGTGCTTGTAGTAGGGGGTTACAAGCTAGGTGAGAGAGGGAGCTAGTCCCAGGTCTCGGCGAGGTGTCGTGTGGGCTGCTTGAGACGTTGCTCTCAGGCGGCTGGGAAGTGTGTGTGTTACAGGGTGTTATTCTTCGTCCCCTGCCCTAAATGGCCCAAGTCCTCTCCTTTTATAGTTGAAGGGAGGACAAGGACAGTACATGTGCTAACTATACAGCGCCGTGCAAACAGAGGTGGCGCGTCCGAGCCCTGTGGCAGCGTGGTCATCGGAGTGGTCCGTCCTTGGAGCACTGGGGGCGGCGTGTTGGTCATATCCGATCCCGTGCGTCATGGGAGCTCCAGGACTGCCTCGGAGTGGGTGCGGTGGTGAACGTGCGGGCCGCTGTGGACTGACTGTGCGCGAGGTCGAGGCTCGGTCGGTACCGAGGCTGCACCGCAGTGGGAGGTCTCGGTGGACACGAATCCCGAGATAGCCAAGACCTTGGTGCATAGTGCCGAGGCCCTGAGAGAGCGGTTGATCTGGTGCGCTGGCTCGGAGGCGGTGATGACCGGGGCTAGGCTATCCGTGTAGTGTTGTTTTCGAGGCGGGGATCGCGGGGCACAGTGTAGTGCGGGCGCTGATCGTGGGCACAGTGTCAGAATACAATGACCGGTAATCCTCGCCGTGCCCTGTCTCAGCCGGTATGGCGCCGATGCGACCTCATGTCCCGTCGGCCATTCCGCGGTGTCGAGCCGTTGTCCGGCTGAGATTGCTGGAGTGGTTGACGTATTAATGGGACATGACGTGCTGTCGGGAAGAACGGCCGAGGCAGGGACGACGGGCTATGGATAAGCTGGCCTCGCGCGAGACGGAGAATAACGCCTCGCGCGAGACGGAGAATAAGGCCTCGCGCAAGGCGGAGATTGCGTCTCCTTGCCGAGGCCTTCCGCAAGAGGTCTCGCGCGAGGCGGAGCTCCTTGCCGAGGCCTTCCGCAAGAGGCCTCGCGCGAGGCGGAGATCTGGGTGGGCTCGGACGGGGCTGGTTATGAGCCCATGGCTTTCCCTCTAACAATCCCGTCGATGGGATTTTAGTGCCTCTTTTGGTGTACGCTCGGGGTACCCCGTTTTATGGTACCCGACACTAGCACACACCACATCTTTGTTAACTTTGTGATTTTTTTTCTTGTTTTTTGTGCCAACACACACCTCCTTTTTGTCGTAGTCCTTTCATAGAAAAAAAGTTGTTTCTTGTGATTTGTGCTAACATATCTTGAACTTTGTTAATTATGATTTGTGTCTACACAAACCTCTTATTTGTTCTTGTTCTTTTCATAGGAAAAAAGTTGTTTCCTATGATCAGTGCTAAAACATGATGAAATCTATTTTTTGTGATTTGTTATGATACTATTATATGCTGACCTTGGAGCTTGGTTCCACTTGTTGTTGTCCTGTAGTATGCTTAGGAATTCCATCCAAAAGACAAATCGATTGGTTTATAGGATAACTTTATTTCCCAGCTCTAAATTGGTTCAGTATCATGAATATATGTTTTCTGTGCTGTCACTGTTGCTTTTCTGTAATTTAGTAAGCTGTAGGTTTAGTAAAATCTCCTGTTGATGGAAACCAGACAAATAAAACATTCAGTTTACACAATTGCAATCACCAACAATGTTAATTGCAGCTATTGGGCACTGCAATTTCAGTTCTCAGCATATGCAATTACATAAATTAATTGACCATTGAATATGACTGCATCCCTCCTTCTGATTGATAAATTTCATTTTTCATCTGTTGATCATTGTTGACGGTGGTTAACGACCATATTTAATAGGCCATTGTTTTTCAAAAGACAAATCATTATTGTTGTATCCTTACACTTGCTCAGAATTCTGAATCTGATATTGTGGCTCTGACATTTGCTCCTGTCTTGTACCTCTTCCTTGGTTCTTATTCTGTTAAAATATCCAACATCCAAAAATGCTTGTTAAATCAGTATAATTGCATTAGCAACAAATATTAGTTGCACTATTTTAAATGTGCAATTTGTTTTTCGGTATTCTGTAATTTTGTTTCCTGAGTTCCTGAATTTGTGATTCTGTATTTCTAATTCCTGAATTTGTTTGCAGTAAATACTAGCAGTTTTGGATTACATCTTCATGAGGAAACGGACGTGCTTACCTTGGATGTTGAGGTTAGCCACTTCTTTATCCACTTCAATCTGTTGGTTGGTTGCCTCTTTCCTCTGGTCCGCTTGCCATCACGCAGAGGAGATCTTCATCTTTGATCTGTCGGTTCTTTTCTTCTTTTCCCTGCTCTGATCTGATCTCATCTGTTTTTAGTGGGCCTTTCTGTCTTCTTAGTTATTGGGCTCTGGGCTGAGCTACTCTTTGTTGATATTGGGCCTCTCTGTCTTCTTAGTTAATGGGCCTCTCTGGCATGTCTTTATTGGGCTGAACAACAATTGTTGACCTTGTTTGCCTGATGGAATTTGTGTGTTGCATTCTCTTAAAACACATGTTTTTTTCTAGTGTTTCAATTCGTGTGTTTCTTAGGCATCTAACAACTATGTGCGAACTAGTGCAAAAACACATGATTTTTTCTATGTTAAAATCTGTGTGTTTTACATACAGCCAACAACCATGTATTGACTTATGTTAAAACACATGTGTATACGGTAGACAGACTCTTTAAAAATGCCACGGCATCGGATCAGGGAGCTCAGAGCACCTTGGAGCTGGAAATATCAAACTGCAGACACCTTTTTTCACTCGTGCTTGCCGATATGTGTTACTTTTATCATAACCATTTCATCTATATATGTTTTATTACAAGTACTTGTGATGTCAATGTTGCATCAAAAATGTTGAATGATACTCAAAACGGTTATACTCGTTAATCTTAGTTGGCCACAAGCAAGAGCAAGAATGTAAGAACCATTCTTAATATGTGTAAATATTTACGCTAAACCTCAGCCTGTTCGGTTGGCTGATTCGTATTGTTGCTGATTTGTGAAGAAGTACTCCTGGCTGTTTGTATGACAAAAAAAAAATACTGTTTCCATTAAAAATTTACGATAATTTAAGACAAGCCGTACCAAACGAACAGACTGTCTATCTGTCACTCGGAACTGTCTATCTGTCACTCGGGTGAAAATTTGCCGCTGCTCACTCGATCTTTCATCCGTCAGATCAGGCGCTGTCAACGCACGGGATGACATCGGTGAAGTCCAGCACGTTGTCATCCAGCAAGGCCCATGCGCCTCGCGAGTGCCGTCGCCCAGAAAGCTGGAGCAAGCTTTCTCGTGCTCCACATCGATCAGCAGCAGGTAGTAGGCCGTAGGCCCTAATTTTTTACAATTTTGACCTTTTTTTTTTAAAGAAAATTTACATTCAGTTTCAGTTTCTGGGAGACTAACTTATTTTTGATCACGAGGTCGACGCCATAAGTCCAGACATCGAGGTAACACGTCTTGACGCCATAGATTTTGGCGTCGAGGTGCCTGACCTTGCACAGTAGAGAATCCTAGGTAGCCGGTACCTCAACGCCAGAATACATAACACTG
The DNA here is from genome assembly GCF_019320115.1 of Miscanthus floridulus. Classification (NCBI taxonomy): domain Eukaryota; kingdom Viridiplantae; phylum Streptophyta; class Magnoliopsida; order Poales; family Poaceae; genus Miscanthus; species Miscanthus floridulus. The sequence continues at coordinate 14,953,922 of NC_089589.1, read as the reverse complement.
AGCTTGACACTACAAATCTTGACACCGAACTCTGCGTCATGTGTTCCAGCGCCGAGCATGCATTTAAAGCGACCTAGCCTGACTGCATGTCTGCGGTTGTACGCTACTACCTGCCTACTACTTCTACAGTACGAGGAGGAGGAGGGCCATGCAATTAGGACATGTTTGGTTCCTTCCCCTCCTCCTAAAATTCCTGTCACATTAAATATTTGGACACATGCATGGAGTATTAAATATAGACTAATTACGAAACTAATTGTACAACTTGCGACTAATTTGCGAGACGAATCTTTTAAGCCTAATTAGTCCATGATTTGACAACGTGGTGCTACAGTAAACATGTGCTAATGATAAATTAATTAGGCTTAAAAAATTCGTCTCGAAAATTAGCCTCCATCTATGTAATTGGTTTTGTAATTAATTTATATTTAATACTTCTTATTAGCCTCTAAACATTTGATGTAACATAAATTTTAGGAGCGACTAAAGAACCAAACACCGTTAATATCGCAAGGACTGACGGCCAACACTTCTACAGTGCTGGAAGGACTAGAGGTACAGCATGAAGCCCAAACAAGAGCATGGAAGAGACGGAAAGGAGACGCTTTTCTTGACTACCGGTTGCCACATGGACCCTCGGGCCTGTTTAGATTAAGGTTAGGAATTAGTAGATAATTATTGTTTAATCATGGTCTAACTAGGTTTAAAAGATTCGTCTCGTAATTTACGATTAAACTGTGTAATTAGTTATTTTTTTTATCTACATTTAATACTTCATGTATGTGTCCAAAGATTTAATGTGATGAAGAGAGAGTGAAAAAACTTACAATCTAAACACGGCCTCAGATAATCGGTGACCTCCGGTATTTTTTTTCTACCGGTAAAGTGAACCTTATAGTAGTGTTATTTTTTTTGTTGGATAACAGCATCAGGTTACCTAGTCTTTTGGTCAGGTAGTGTTTTTTTAAAGAAAACAGTTTCTGTTTACATACCTTTTATCTGTTTGTACCAGTAGTATTAAGTTGTTTTGTTTTGTCGTACTAGTATAAATACAGAATTTTATAATAGTAATAACGAGCACCGCAGCTTCGGTTAGTTTTGCCTGCATTTCCGTAGGGGAGTGGCAGAGTGATTCAGTGCGTGTTTAGTTCCCAAAATCCCAAAAAGCGCTACAGTATCTATCACATCGAATGTTTGCGGCTCGTGCATAGAGCATTAAATGTAGACGAAAAAAAAAACTAATTACACAGTTTAGTGGGAAATTGCAAGACGAACGGTTTGAGCCTAATTAGTCCATGTTTGAACACTAATTGCCAAATAAAAATGAAAATGCTACAGTAACCTAAATATTCAACTTTGGAGAACTAAACACGCTCTCACTTCACTTGGCAGTGGTAGAAAAGAGCAGGCTGGCGAGGGTCACAAGCGTGATTCGTCCAAGAGAGAGAGCAGACCAGCCACGGGCACAGCCATAGTTGGCATTGGAAGCTGTGGGTCTGCCTCGACAAAGCGACCAGCCTTGCAGCCTTCCCTGTGCCGGGCACCAAATTTTTCTAGAGCGAGAGTGCAGTCCTCCTGCACTGTTGAAGTGGTTGGCCATCAGCCCTCGCGACATTAATTGCATGGCCCTCCTCCTCCCCCGCGCCTCACCCGCTCTGCTACTCCTGCTACTAGTGGGCGTCGACGAACCACGCGAATCATCGTACGCCAATGCTCGAGAGGAAGTTCAAATGTCAATTGATGCTACACGCCCTAGCCTGGTAGCAGTAACTGCGTCCGGCACTTGAACGTACTCGCTCTGTTCAAAATTATCTAGCGCTTTTGATTTTCTTACCGCAAGTTTGATTTAATTTGTAGAAAATATGTATAACATTTATATCTCTAAATAAATTTATTAAAAAACTAGATTCAAAGATCTTTCTAATGATATCATTATGTATCATAAATATTAATATTTTTTAATATATATTTTGTCAAAGTTATTTTTTGAGAAACAAAAACGATAGATATTTTGGAACACACGAAGGAGGAATGGGTACCCCTTCCAGAAAAAGGAAAATAAAACGTACAAATGCATACAGAGAAAGAGGAGAAAGAGCAGACCATCAGGCAGCAGCGGAGCTTCTCAAGCTTGCCACACACGGGGATGACCTTCGACAAGGAACGAGGGTGCCTGTGCCTCGGCAAGTTGGCATCAAAACGACAAAGGCTTCAAAGCCGAGCAAGTTCCAAAGCTGTGCAAACTGCAAAGCTCCCTGACACGCACATGGTGCGGCTGCTCCATACTGACGCAAGGGCACCGCTACAGCTAGCTTTTGAATTATCCGAGGTCGACGCCAGAGTGCGAAGCGCTGAAGTGGGCGCCCAAAAAATGTGGCGCCGACCTCGGCGGTGCTGAGGTGCTGGCCAAGTCAATGTCAGCTAGAATCTTGACGAGGTACCTCCGCGTTAATATCTGTGGCGCCGAGACATGTTACCTCAATGTTAGAGTTATAAGTCCTGACGTCAATTCTCTGGGTCAAAGATGAATTTACTTCTCCCAGAGAGCCAAATATAATTTTTTTTAAAAAAAATAAATTATAAAAAATTAGGCCTTTATGCATGCTGCTGCTCAACCACATCCAGCCACCTCGGCTCCTGTGCGTAGCCGCCCCTACAATGGTCGTATATCTGCATGCAGATTTATTCTTTTAGGTCTGATTTAGTTCCCAAAAATTTTCACCCCAAACTATCACATCGAATCTTGCGGCACATGCATGGAGTATTAAATATAGATGAAAAAAACTAATTACACAGTTTGGTTGGAAATCGCGAGACGAATGTTTTAAGACTAATTAGTCCATGATTAGCCATAAGTGCTACAGTAACTAACAGCGCTAATGATGGATTAATTAGGCTTAATAAATTCGTCTCGCAGTTTCCAGGCGAGCTATGTAATTAGTTTTTTTATTAGTATCCGAAAACCCCTTCCAACATCCCCGAAACATCCGATGTGACATCCAAAAATTTTTATTTCGCGAACTAAACACAGCCTTAGTAGGGGTAGATTACATCTTATTAGACTATTGTCGACGAAATATGGTCGGCAGTCTACCTAGGGGTATGCCCAAGGTAGTAGATTATCGGCAGACAGATGCGCAAGCTACAAACAAGATGGTGACGCAAGACAGACACGAGGTTTTATCCAGGTTCGGTCGCCGTGAAGGCGTAATACCTACGTCCTGCGTTTGATTGTATTGCTGTATGTCAATGAGAAATGTTTTGAGAGGGGTCCCCTGCCCGTCTTATATAGTCTGGGGAGTAAGGTTACAGATCTGGAAACTAATCCTAACCGATTACAATTGCCATAGGTGGCCGGATAAGGATTCCTATTCTAACCGACCAGGATCTTGCTTGATCTCTAAGTCTGCCTTGATTCCTTGCGCGGGACTCTGAGCAGATTGGCCGGGCCGCGCGTCGTCTTCTAGTGGGCCAGACCCCCTGGTCCGGGCTAGCCCAATCCTAGCCGTAAGGGTATAGGGGTTAATACCCCCATAGCTAGTCCCCGAGCACTATGTATTATGCTGCGACATGCCGTTCGATCTCCTTCGGCTAATGCGATCCGTCTTTATGTCATCTCCAACTGGTTGAAACATTGACCAAACGAATGTGCCAGTATTCTGGTCAGAACAGAGAGAAGTAGACCACGATTATAGCCGAAGATTCCGGTTGTCCAAAGAATCCATGGTGCTCTAAAGAAAAAAGAAAAAGATTTCTTTCCTGATAAAGTGTGCCCACTTGTATTTCTGAAAAAAAATGTAAGTGACCCTTGTATAGTAGCAGTTATGGCCAACAGTCAGAGCGTAGGGGTCGATAAAATAAGAACATTCACCGCAAGGTGAAGTGTGCCTACTTAGTCCCTAAGCCTGGTAGTAGGTGACGTAGGCACGTGGTGCCAGGGTCTAAAAAGAATTCCCAATTAAGTTAAAAATCTAATCGTCGTACAAGCGATATGAGATGCACCGGCAGGTGCATCGTACCGATGTAGTCCCCGAGCTTGCTGGAAGGCGAGGTATCAGCCTTGTAGCAAGGTCTAAGTGAGAAAAATAAATGCCTCTCAACTGTATATGAGTACAAATCACATGTAGCCGAGGAGAGTGGTCTCCGAGCAATGGTCGGAGAGTGGTCGGTGTAGTCCCCGAGCACGAGAGTGGTCGGAACAGTCCCCGAGCACGATGGTGGTCTGGACAGTTCTCGAGCACGATGGTGGCCTGGACAGTCCCCGAGCACAAGAATAGTCGCGACAGTCCCCGAGCACAAGAAGTGTGGCAAAAAACCATATGCCACTTGTACTATTATTTTATGTATTTATTTATTTACTTGTTCTGTCAAGTCTAATCTGACACGTCTGGTCAAAAAAGTAGATGGATATAGCACGTCATACTGCCTTTTTGTCTTGTCAAGCAAACAGTTGCGTGGCACCTGTCAGTAGGTGTGTCGGCGTGGGCCCTCCCACACTGGCAACGAAGAGGCGCATATATTGGCGTAGATCTCGAGGCTGTGAAAACAACCGTCTGCGGCGCGTGCGCACATCTCCCAAGAATCCTAGGCAGACGAAACAACATAACTCTTGGGTTAAATACAGTATAGGATAGGTAAGTTAGTATTTACTGAACCCCATTGCCATTCGCAACCACAACTTTCTTCTTCCTCTCGCCAACCCTAATACATCCGAAATCGCCACCAATCAATCCGCCACCATTTCCCTCTTCACCTGCAAGGCCAGAGTCATAGCGAAAAGTGATGCGTAGAAGAAAGCAGGGGTCATGGTGAAGGAATGGTGGAAATCAAAAAGCAACGAGCAGACCATTGAAGACCTCGTCACCATGGGGGTACTCCACAATGAGCTCGTAGGATGGCGTGCGCCGGAGGGCGAGGGGTACCCCGATCCACAACCAGGTGAGATCGTGGTGTTCAAGGATTTCTTTAAACGGGGATTTGGGGTTCCGGTACATCTGTTTCTTCAGGGGCTCTGTCTTTACTACAAGATTGGGATTTGCAATCTGTATCCCAACTCGATCCTCCTTGTCGCCACTTTTATATATCTCTGCGAAGCATATGGCGGCTTCCAGCCCCATTTAGATTTTTTCGCCATCTTTTCTGTCTGCGGAAGAAAGGAAGCGGTGGTTCAAAGATAGACGGGGGTGTGTACCTCAACCTCCGTGACGGTATGAAAGCCCAGTACCTGCACTACCCATGGAACACGTCGCTCGACAACTGGTACAATAAATGGTTCTACATCCACGAAGAGCCGAACACGATCACGCTGTGCGACGTGGGCTACATTCCGGAGAAGAGGACAAGCTGGTCAGAGAAGCCCGAGCATCTAGAATAGATTCCAGAAATATTTGGAATGATCCCGTGGAAAAAAACTGGATGATCCGAGCGTGGTCGGGAGCTTCATCAGCCGACGGATCCAGCCCTGCCAGAGGAGGGTACATCCTGGCTACGAGTATCAAGGGAGCATGGACCCGACGAGGATGAGGCAAGGGGCGCTTGACAAAATCAAAGTCAAAGCCAGAATTGGCGAGCTATTTAACTTAGCCGATCCAAATTATGCTAGATTGAGCGACATCGAGCGTGCTTTCAAGCTTGCCCGACCTCCCCAACGGTAACTCGTTTTGCCTTGTACCCGTAGTCTTGTATTGTGGTAGGATAAGTGGAAACTTACTGTGTTCACTCCCTTTTGTTACCTAGGTTAATGGTTGGGATAGAGCGACAGTGTTTGTGTCGCCACCCCCTAGAGTAGAGTGGCCACAAGGAGCTGATCCCACCACCTAGACCAGCGTCGAGATCGAGGACGAGGACATCGACTGGGCGGTGCTCAGAGCTGGAGAGGAGGTAGTGGCCAAAGCTGCTGGTAAGCGGTCGGCTGCCCCTAAATAGTCGAAGAAGGGATCAGTATCCACCCTGCTCACTGGGGGGCGCTAAATATCAATGAGCCCGAGGGGGACCCAGAGGAGAACCCGGCCGGCAAGCGTTGGCAGGCGATTTTTGCCTGGTCGGACGATGGCGTAGAGGAGGGAGAAGATGCAGACGCCTTTCAGCTTGTCCCTCGAAAAGGAGGAAGCAACTGAAGTCAATGAAGCAAGGTGGGTCATCCACGCCTGTGGGACCCACATCGCCGACGGCAGTAAAGGATGCAGCCGGGTCGACCTCAGGAGTATCTGAGCAAGGAATGCGACCGACAATGGGAGCGACAACTCTACCGAGCATGCCACCGACCACTGCAGCGTGAAGGACAAGCGGCGGAGGAGTCAAGCACCAAGGCCCAGCGATAGTGCTAGATGTAGAGGGAGACCAGGAGTCATCCGCACAGCACGTGGAGCAAGTACGGCCGAAGAGACGTGCCTTCGCAACATCATTCCATGCTTCCAACATGTAAGTATTTGTAATCTTGATATAAATTAGCAATTTGCATTTAGTATGATTGCCTTCTGAACTTATCTCGGATGTACTAGCTCGGCGTCAACCAAAAGTCCGGACTAGCTAGCCAGAAGTGGCATAGCACTACCAATAAGTGCCGAGCAGGCTGCCCAGCAGCCGACCACCAAGGAACTCATAGTAGAAGATCCATTGGGGCCTCAACAAGCAAGCACCCAGACAACAGTCCCTGAGCAGGTGGTCGAGGGACCAGCCGAGACAGGCAAGAATGCTCTGAGCGCTCAACCTACTGAGGGCAACACCTCAGCGTCGAGGGTAACAGAGTAGACCGAGGTGCAGTGACCAGAGGTGAGAGCACAGACCACATCTACCAACGCTGCAGCTCATGGGAAGGCTGTGGTGATCACAGATGCTGCTGACGCCGGGCCATCACCAAGACCCGAAGAAGAGCCTGAAGAGGACGAGGTGGAGGAGGTCTTGGGGCATCCACAAGACAAGCGACAACATGTTTATGTGTCGCGTTGGCGGAACGACCAATGGGTTGTCCATGAGGAAATCCCAGAGGTCGAAGAAACCAAGAAAGTTAAACGGGTGGCGAAACGGCTTGTGACGGAGGTGCAGGTAAGCTTTGCTTCACCCCCTGGTCTTGCTATCTAGTCATAGTTGTCTTACTTAGCTATCTGCACACAGGACTTAATGAAGACCACAAGGTACCACAAGAAATGCTTTGACCAGATCGAGGGGATCGCTGCAAGCAACAAGGAGCTGACGGCGGAGGTAGAACGCTTGCGCTAGCGACTTGAAGTGGCCAATCATGAAAAGATAGTGCAAGAGTCCCAGAACTAGGACCTGGTCATCTAGTTCAGTAATAAAGAGCGGGAAAGAACAAGTAAGTAGCCATTTTATCATACCGACTACTGACAAGTGCTGCTATGTTGTTGGTAGTAACAACTGTAGTGCAGGCTTAGAAGCTGAAGTGATCCGGCTCCAAGAGGAGCACAGTCGTGTGGTCGTGGAGTGTGATCGCCTGAACAAGAACAACAGAAAACTGGCACAAGACCAGTCGCAGCTCTGGGACCACATGACCAAGATGATAGAGGAGCTGAAAGGTAAGTTGTCCAACTGCCTTTGCTCATTTTTGTTGTCTACCGTAGTTTGGCGTAGTATAGCATCTTGACAGCGTGTGCGGTTTGCAGTTATAAAAATCAATGCAAAGAAGCATCTGGAGGCCGTGATGCAAGATCATGACGGCTGGAAGGCGCAATGCCAAGAGATCACCAAGGACCGTGACACCTGGAGAAGCCGGTGCTAGGAGATGGCAAAGGGCATTTTGCCGGTCCTTAACCTCATCGATCTAGCGCTAGCAGAAGATGTGCCAAGGACGCCGCAGCTGGGATTGATCGAGAGATGCCAAAGGGCATGGAGATGGTTCTAGGAGTTCATGAAGGAGGCAGGAGAGTACACAGGCGCACATGTGCTAAGCATGGTATGTGCTCACTACCCCTTGATGGATCTCAAGCGTCTGGAGGCTAGATACCCAAAGGAGGTAGATCCAGACAAGGCTGAGGAGCTATGGATGACCCAGCTGGACTTGTCGGTGAAAATAATTGGCGATATTAACCTGTGTGGAGGTGCGACACCACCCGTACAAGGAACGCCATCAATAAGTCAGCTGGTAGCACCGTCATTTTCAATCCAACCGACAAAGCCTGCAGTCTCGACTAGCCAGGCGTCGGCTTCTTCAGCTCGATCAGTGCCAGAGTCCCTGAGACCCTTGCACGATGTCAGGCCCAGTGAGCAACAGGTGCCGTATGCCCCGACCAACCATTAGTGTAGGCTATAGCTGTAGAAGAAGATGTAGTTGTGTTATTGTAAACTTGGACCTTTTCAGGCAAGCTTGTAATAACGTAACTATAAATCAACATAAGCTTGTTTGTTTTGTAAAAAAACGTGTTAAGCTCGGATATCGTGTTGATGTAACTAAGTTAGAACGTGTTGGCATTCTGTTTAGTTGTATCAGTTTAGTCGACACGTCATCCTGAAAGGTTTGTATGGCCCTAGTTTGTCTTGCGGTCGGAGTGTGAGGTGCGTAGCTTGCGCACACGTAGAAACACACAAGTCAAACCAGAGAGCACCTGCCGATCACCCATAGCATAGAGAGCGGATCTCATGCACGTGTTGGGAGGAACCAGAGACAGGGCCTACTCTGAAAACCCGAGAAGGAATGGTGGTTAGTTTTAACTGGTAGAGTTAGAATAACAATAGACTTCGAAATGACACATTAGATGGTCGGAGAAATCATAATAGCTTTATTGAAATAAATCAATAGTACAAGAGGGGTACATATCTTAGTAGCTAAGCATAGAAACGCCTAAGCTTGTCGATGTGCCAGGAATTGGGTACGTCTGTGCCATCTAGGCGAGCTAACCTGTAAGATGTAGGGCGTGTAACCTCCTTGATCATGAAGGGTCCTTCCCATGGGGTTGCGAGTTTGTGGACGCCTGCCTGATTCATCTTCCACTTCAGGACCAAGTCCCCGACCATGAAGAACCGCTCCTTGACGTTCTTGTTGTAGTACCTGTGCAAAATAGCAAGGTATTTGGCTATACGTACACAAGAGTCGAGCCGCTTCTCTTCTGCACTATTCACTTCTAGCCCCCGCACTTCATTGGCCTTGTCTTCATCGAAGTTCTCTACCCGTGCTGATCTGAAGGCTATATCTGCTAGAAGTACTGCCTCAGCGCCATAAACCATAAAGTATGGTGATACACCGGTATTGCGACTGGGCTGGGTTCTGAGACCCCAGACCATGGCTGGTAACTCTTTGAGCCATCTTCCAGGAGCTTTGTCATTCTCTCTGTACATCCTCTTCTTAAGTGTGTCTAGAATCATACCGTTTGCCCGCTCGACCTATCCATTAGCTCTAGGGTGTGCCACTGAGACATATTTTACTACTATACTCCTTTCATCGCAGAAGTTCCAAAAAGCATTCCTAGTGAACTGAGTACCCAGATCGGTGATGATGCTGTTGGGTATGCCGAAGCGGTGGATGACCTGGTCGAGGAACACGACAGCCTTTTCTGAAGATGCCGTGACCAGGGGCATGTACTCTATCCACTTGGAGAATTTGTCGATCAGCACAAAGATGCATGTAAATTTCCCAGGGGCTGGTTTGAAAGGGCCGATCATGTCCAGTCCCCAGCATGCGATGGGCCAAGAGGCTGGTATAGTTTGAATCTCATGTGCTAGTACGTGGATTCTCTTAGCAAAGAACTGACAACCTTCACAATAGCGGACTAGCTTCTCTGCATCGGCTACGGCTGACGGCCAATAAAACCCTGCTCGGAAAGCCTTGCCAACCAGCGTTCTTGAGGCCACGTGGTTGCCATAGGAGCCAGAGTGGATTTTGTCAAGGAGACGTTCACCATCCTCCTGGGTTATACACTTCATCAAGATTTCCTCCTTCGCGTTCTTGCGCCACAGTTTGCCATCGACGAGCAGATACTGCTTACTACGACGCATCAGGTGTTCATTTTCTGTCCGATCGGTGTAACCGCTATCATCTGTTAGGTACTTGATGAAAGGTACTCTCTAGTCAGGCTCCCTAGTGGTCGGAGGTGGTTTTGTGGTGTTTAACGCCGGAACCGTAGCCACCAATAGATGGTCTGGAGGCTTGTCGACCGTGGGATCTTCTTCTTTGATGGAGGGCGTGAGCAGATCTTGAACAAATACGCCATGTGGGACTTTGGCTCAGGATGATCCTAACTTTGACAGCGCATCTGCTGCTTGATTTTTGTCTTAGACCACATGTGTGTACTCGATGCCATAGAACTTGCCTTCCAGCTTTCTGATCGCTTTGCAGTATGCGTCCATCTTTTCGCTGGTCGTATCCCAGCCCTTGTTGAGTTGGTTGATGACCAGAGCCGAGTCTCCATAGACATAGAGACGCTTGACACTGAGCTCAGCCACGATGCGTAGACCGTGTAAGCATGCTTCGTACTCGGCGACGTTATTAGACGCCGGGAAATAAATCCTGAGGACATATTGGAGCTGCTCCTTGGATGGTGATACAAAAAGGACTCCTGCTCCTACGCCATCGATGTTGAGAGAGCCATTGAAGTACATCTTCTAATACTCCATGGGCCCCTGAGAGGCAGGTGTGCTTAAGTCTGTCCACTCGACGATAAAATCGACAAGTGCCTAAGACTTGATTGTAGTACGGCTTGCAAATTCCAAGGAGAAAGAGCATAGCTCCATTGCCCATTTGACGATGCGCCCGTTCGCATCCTTATTATGAATGATGTCTCCCAGAGGGTACTCGGTTATGACCACCACACGATATCCGTCGAAGTAGTGTTTCAACTTTCGGGATGTAATCAGTATGGCGTAGATCAGTTTCTGAATCTGTGGGTACCTGGTCTTGGATTCATTGAGCACCTCACTGATGAAATAGATTGGTCGCTGTACCTTGTAGACGTGGTTGGGCTCATCGCGCTCGACCACCATGGTAGTGGAGACCACTTGATTAGTTGCCGCAATGTAAAGTAGGAGAGTTTTGTCTTCTCTAGGAGCAGTGAGGACCAGAGGTGATGTAAGGAATTGTTTCAGCTGTGTAAAGGCAGCGTCTGCTTCCTCCGACCACTCAAACTTCTCGGATGCTTTGAGTAGCTTGAAAAACGGTAGTCCTTTTTGCCTAATCTTGATATGAAACGACTGAGGGCAGCTATGCATCCGGTAAGCTTCTGAACATCCTTCACCTTTTTGGGCGGCTTCATGTCCAAGACAGCTTTTACCTTCTCTGGGTTAGGGCGTATGCTGTCGTGACTAACGGTGTTGCCGAGCAGTATACCAGATGGAACACCAAAGATGCACTTCTTTGGGTTTAATTTCCATTGGAATGTGTTAAGGGCTGCAAAGGTACGCTCTAGGTTGTCGACAAGGGTATATGCTTCCTTGGTTTTAACAACTACGTCGTCAACATAAGCCTCGACGAGGTCGTCTTTTATCTCGTCTTTGAGGCAGGCCTGTATGGCGTGTTGGTAGGTAGCCCCAGCGTTCTTGAGCCCGAATGACATGGTCGTGTAGTAGTAGGCGCCGAAGGGCATGATGAAGGATGTCTTGATCTGGTCGTCCTTTTTTAGAGCGATCTGGTGATAACCAGAGTAGCAATCGAGAAAGGAAAGCAGCTCGCAACCGGCAGCTGAATCTATGACCTCATCCATGTGAGGTAAGCCAAAGGGGTCTTTAGGGCAGTGTTTGTTGAAATCAGTGTAATCAACGCACATTCTCCATTCATTATTCTTTTTACATACTAGAACCGGGTTGGCTAACCACTCCGGATGATACACTTCCTTGATAAATTCGGCTGCTAAAAGCCATGTAACTTCTACCCTAATAGCCTCCTTTTTGTCGCGAGCGAACCGTCGTAGCTTCTGCTTGATGGGTTTGGCCTTGCCATCGACATTTAAGGAGTGCTCGATCAAGTTCCGAGGTACACCGGGCATGTCAGCGGGTTTCCAAGCGAACACACTCACGTTGCTTCTCAGGAACCTGACGAGCGCGTCTTCCTATTTAGGATATAGGTTGGCCTCGATAAGGGCCATTTTGCTGGGATTGCCATCGACCAGCTGGATCGCTTTGTGTTCTTTGGACTTGATGTTCTTGCATGGGGCCTCGAGCTCTGGAATCTCTAGGTGATCAGCTGGGGTCTTCTTAGCGTCGAGCGTGGTCTTGGCCATGCAAATAGAGAGGTCGTGAGCCTCTGCTATTTTGAAGCTGTCCTCCTCATAGGTGTAAGCTATGTATACGTTGCCCCTGAGAGTTAGAACCCCCTTCTCAGTAGGCATCTTGAGCACCAAATACCTATAGTGAGGTATGGCCATGAACTTGGTGAGCGCTGGTCGGCCAAGGATAGCATGGTAGGTGCCTTCGAAGTCGGCGACCACGAAGTTGACGTAGTTGGTGCGGAAGTGGTCTGGGGTACCAAATTGCACAGGTAGCGTGATCTGCCCAAGAGTTGTAGAGCTCTATTCGGGGAGAACACCCCAGAACTGTGCCTCGTATGGCTTGAGATCAGCCTGGGTTATCTTCAGGGCTAGCAAACTATTCTTGAGTAGTATATCGATGGAACTGCCGCTGTCAATCAGCACTCTGTCGAACTGAACCTTGTTGATACAAGGATCGAGAACCAGAGGAAAATGCCCTAGCTCAGGTATTGCAGCCCATTGGTCCTTTCTGCTGAAGGAGATCTCGCGGTGAGACCAAGGAGGGAGCCACGGATCGGCGATGAGGTTGTCGGCATTGGCCACGTTCAAGCAAGCGCGGGCGAGTAGCTTGCGTTCTCGTTTGGTCTCAATGGACACTCTGCCCCCAATGATGGTGTGGACACGGTCGGTTGGCTTGACATACTTGTGATGGGGATCTGCGTCTTCATCATCGTTGTCCTCATTACGCTGCTTCCCTGCGTCATTAGGCCTGTCGGATGTATCCGGAGCCTGTTGGCGCGTGTAGATAGATTTGAGGACGCGACGATTCTCTATGGTATGGTTTGACTTGGGATGGAGCTGGTAGGGTCCTTTTAATGCTTTGGCGTAGTCTTCTTCGTAGTTGCGACATCTTCCACCTTTTTTAATGGTGTTGACTTCGCCGTCGTCTTCCCGAGCACGCTTGCCCCTGTAATCGTCACGGCGATTACGCCGCTGATTATGCTGGTCGCGGTGGTCGCGGGAATCGTTGCGCTGGTTGCGGCGATCAAAATTGTCGTTCCGACCATGGTTGCCGTGGTAGTCGTCGCGGTGTGGGGGATGGTCAGAGCATGGAACCCTTATTGCTTCTTCGATGATTATCTTTTTAGCATCATCAGCATCCGCATATATTTTTAGCAGTGGCTAGGAGCGCTGTGACTGATTTAGGTCTTTTGCGGAGGAGCTTGTCCCTTAGGGCATCATGGAAGTGGAGATCAGTGATGAAAGCCTTGATTGCCTCGTTGTCGAAGATTGATGGGACCTTGATGCGCATCTTCGAGAAGCATCGGACGTACTCGTGCAGTGGCTCATCTTTGCGATCTTGAATCCGCTGCAGATCATATTTGTTGCCGTGTTGTTCGTAAGTAGCAATGAAGTTGTCGATGAATGCTTGCTTGAGCTCTTGCCAAGAATCAAAGTAGTTCGTTGGCAAGCTGACCAGCCATTGGTGGCCTGCATGGCCGATGGCGACTAGGAAGTAATTAGACATGACGTGCTCGTTAGCCATGGCTGATCTGCACGTGGTTTCGTAGAGCATGACCCATAATTCGGGGTTCTCCTTGCCATCGTACTTCTGAAGTTTTTCGAGCTTGAAGTTCTTGGGCCATATGACTTGGTGAAGGTGTGGAGTAAACTGCTTCAAACCTGGAGGGCCGTGGGTAGTATCATATTCCATACAGCGATAGCTTTCGTGGGATGCACGATTGTTGGCTCTTTGGTTAATGCAATCACGCAGATCGTGTTCTCCGAGGGAGTGGCAGAGATCGTTATTGCCATCATGGCGATCCTGATTGCCACCCTGGTTAACCCTGTGACCGCGGTTATCATGGTGATTGTCATGGTTGTCTCAACGATTGTCGCCCCAGTGGTCGTGGTGGTTGTTGTCCCGACCACCATCATGACCACCGTTTCTGCCTTGACGATTGTCTGATGGGTCGTTGTTGCGCGAGCCACGTTGGTTGGGTGGCTATGAGCGACTTGAGTACTGGCGGCTGTGGCTTGATTCGACTAAGACGGATGGAGCCTAGGCTTGATTTGCAATCTCTGCAGTCTGGGCCATATTTGCCGTTAGGTAAGCTTGTATATCATCACAAACTACCTAGATTTCTGGGATATTGGGTAGTCGTTGCATTGTCGCCATAGCAACAGCTACATTGGCGCTTGGAGTCCTGAAGACCTACTTGTCCCCTACCCTATCAAAGGCATTGTTAAGGTCATGTGGCTGGACCCTTATGCGTCATGCCTCCTCTTCTGCCTTGGCTTCGGCTTATCAGCGATTAAACTGGTCAATATTGCGTGCTTCGCGTGCTAGCCTTTCTTGTTCTGTTTTGCCAACTATCGGTGGCTTGTCATTACTGACGACATTGATCAAGTCTCCTCGCCTTGGTGGGAAGGATGGGAATCATGGGAACCCTAGGGTGTGGTCTGGGATATCCAGATCATATTCAACACCTTCATTGTCATGATGCTGGAGCTCAGTGTGGATGGAGCCATTAGATGCGATGCCGAACGGGGAGCTTGAGCCACCCTCTTGAACTGTGTGGACCGATCCTTCTTGATACTCCTCAATCTGGACCTTGTTGATGAAGTTGCGTAGGCTGTAGGGCTGAGCCTGGTAGTTCTCCATCGAGGCTTCGCACTCGAAGAGCCGGAGACCCGTCGCGGGGGCTGGTCGGCGATGAATGGAGCGCCCTTTAGGAGTAGACGTGACCACAAGATCCGTACCAAGTCGTGCAGGACGACTGGCCCGAGCTGGTCGGGTAGATCTATTGTGGGTAGTGGTTACCTGCTCATTAGGTTGATTTTGAATTGAACTTACCAGAGCTAGGGTTTCAGCAAGCTTGGTGCCGACCCGATCGATGGAGTCGAGCAGGTCGGTGTTGTCGATCTGCCTCCCTTTGTAGCGAGGAAGCGGACGACAGGTTGTCGGCGTGGCTAAAGACGATGCTGGTGTGGCCGGAGCCAGATCCACCATGGTTAGAGCCATAGCCAATGCAGGTGAAACAATGGTCGATGTAGATTGAATCCGCGCCTCCTCCGTGGTCATGGCGATGAAGTCGTCGGAGCTAGTGGTCCAGGTGATCTGGCTGATGGTGAACGTGAGGCCGTTCGGCATAGCCATGGAACCAGGGATGATGACCATCTTATTCGTCTAGAGAATAGTACGCACACCCCCTACCTAGCGCGCCACTGTCGATGAAATATGGTCGGCAGTCTACCTAGGGGTATGCCCAAGGTAGTAGATTATCGACAGACAGATGCGCCAGCTACAAACAAGATGGTGACGCAAGACAGACACGAGGTTTTATCCAGGTTCGGCCACCGTGAAGGCGTAATACCTATGTCCTGTGTCTGATTGTATCGCTGTATGTCAATGAGAGATGTTTTGAGAGGGGTCCCCTGTAACACCTCGGTGTTAAGCATGCATTAATATTTTGCAAATCATGAGCATAATCATTATTATGCATTCATAAGCATGACATGAAATATAGAATTGAAACATACTAATGAAACATATGAGTTGCATAGTTTTATTTTGATAGATTGGATGCTATATTCTTTTGCCATGTGTGTACCTTGGTTGATCACTTAGACCACTTAGAAGTAATTAGGATGCAATTTGGAGCAAGGTGTATATTCAAAGTTTTCTCAAATTTTTGCTTTTAAAAATATTCTTATAAAATTAGGGTTTTTATTTAAATTAACTTTAAATCTATAGTTCAAAATCTAACTAGATTTTGGCCTTACTCCTTTTGACAAAGTTGTAGAGTTTAAATTTCTAAACAACTTTTATTTTGGGTCCAACTTTTGAAATTGCTTTGAAAAGGTTCAAAATTTCATTTGAATGAATTTGGAGAAGAAAATAAAAAGGAAAAAATCACATTTCCACTTAATGGGCCGCCGCCTCCCTTTTGGCCCAGCAGCACAGGCCGGCCCGGCCTGCCTCCGCGCTGGCTTGCTCGCCCGCCCGCGCGCGCGCCGCGCCTGACCGGCGTCAGGCCGCGGCCGCCGCATGGCCGCCGAACATCGGCGACGACGTACGGGTGGCACCCCGGTGGGCCCTGCCACTCCACGCGCTCGCCTTCACCTGCCCGACCGCGCCGCGCTCCCCACTCGCCTCTCCACTTTGCTAGCCGTAGCACAGCAGCAGAGCACGTGCGTGCTCGCCTCCGCCACCGCCCGCACCGGCGCCTCGTCGGAGTTGGCCCGCCGTTGACCGCTCTATCTCACCAGCAGCTCCGCCTCCACCTCGCGCACCCCGTGCTCGCCTCGGTAAGCCTTGGGAAGCTCCCCTTCCCTGGGAATCCCTCGCCGGAGTCATGGTCGAGCTCACCGGAGAGCTCCGCTCCATGGACTCCCCCTCTCCGCTCCACCTCTCTCCCTATTTCCACGCGCACCAGCACCTCACTAATGCGGTGGAGCTCGCCAGCCATTCCCCGCGCCACATCTCGGCCGGAGATGGCCGGCCGGCGTCGGGCCGCACCACTGCGCCGCCATGGACACTGGTGAGCTTGCTCTCGAGCTCCACTGGCCATGGTAGATGTACCATTAGGTTCGCCTTGTCACGGGGAAGCCTCCGGTGGTGACCTCACTGCCGACGAGCTCACCGACGGCGAGAACCGCCGCGGCCGAGCGCCTCCCCTGCCGTAGTGACTGACCGGTGGGGCCAGGGGGCCCACTGTCAGCCGCTAAGGTGCACGTCTGTGTGCAGATCCGGGTGGATCTAGCGTTTATGCCTCGGTTTTCAAAAAGGGTTTTTAAGAAATGATTTCCAGAAAATGTTGTAAAGGCTTCAAAAATCCATAGTTTGCTCATTTTAGCTCCAAATCGAGTAAGACCAATTTTGTTATGTTTCTTAGAAGTAGATCTACAATATAAAAATGTTGCATGTCAGTTTTATGATACTTTTGTATAGGGTTTTATTTAATTCTTGTATTTGCTGTTATCTTAGAAAATGTCTAGTAAATAGAATAATTATCAGAAAAATATGGTTCTAGTTTTGTTAATCTCCTTTACTGATGTACTTTGTAGGAAAAATATATGTCATGCATGTTCTATAGAGAAATATTGATGTGTAGTTCAAGTGCCTTTAATTGATGATTTTTGTTATTTTGATAGAGAGCAAAAATTGTATAAAACATGTGTATGATAATTTTTGTGCAGTGATTGTTTACTGTGTAGAACATAGGAGAAATATTAAATCTATTGTTTGATACTTTGCATAATACAAAGTATTTTCATGCTCATATTTATGCCATAGCTTGTCATTTTTGTGTAGGCTATTTTACTTATCCAAATGCCATGAAAATTTTATGGTAGTCTACTTAGAGTAGTACTATGCTACTGTAATTTTCTCAGATTTTTTTATGCTACCAAAATAGGTGTTCCTGTTCAAACCTAGTTTCAATTAGGGTTTAATCAACCTTTTTAATGCATGTTTAGTTAATAATGTTTGCTTTGGTGTATCTTTGAAGCATCTTAGCTTGCTGTGGTGACTTGGCATGTTAGTACAGTGGTTGTAGTAGTAGTATAGTAGTACATGTTCTTGGATGATGTTGGCTACCTTGTAGAAGAGCTTTACTTCTACTATGTCCAATAAAGTTAAACATGTTCATCTACATTCCATGCATCATGATCATTACATGTCATCTCTCCGATGTATCTATGCATGAGCACTTATACATCTGCATCATATAGGATCGTAGGAGGAGTTGCTAGTAGCATTTCAGAAAGAGCAGACCGAGACAGATCCACAAGAAATCCAGGCACAGGAGGTGCCAGAGGAAGAAGAGCAAGGAGAGGACTTGCCCGAGTGCGTGGATCATCAACCTAGTTCGTTCGAACGAGGCAAGCCCCGGAGCATTCTAAGCCTCCTACTTTATAAAAGCAATTCTTTCTATATATGAGTTTATATATATATTATTGCATTAAGTTGTAGGAGTTGATTGAAACCGTTGACGCATTTATTACTATCCTTGCCTACCTTATTACCTTTTTACCCTGTTAGGTCAGGATCGAATAACTGCTTAGCCTTGCTTAGACCGGTAGCGATCGGTGATTTCCGGTCACCTACATTTATAGGTGGTTATTGGAAGAATTTAGCTATGGAAAGAATGATATCCTATAATTAACCATGTGTGATGGATAATTGGAGACCGGACGGAAAAAGTTGGAGGCAACCAGACAGGGTTCTGGGGTGCTATTAGTTTTCTGTCTGTGTTGATTAAGGACTGATCGTTGCTCGTGCCTCTTGTTATGTTGAACGCATGCCTCACATTTAGTTGGCCGAATAAAGTACCTTTCGACCGCGAAGCTAGTGATACTATTCGAGCTGGGATAAACTCGGATTGACAGACTGGTGCTGAAGGGGTATGACAGGGACACGAAGAATGAGCCCAAGGTGCGTCCTGGCTGTCGGGCGGTCCCTGGGTAGTGTGGTCCATGACTGTTATCCCGCGGCTACTTGGAAAGTGTCATTGGTGATCTATAGCTCACTAGATCGGTGAGTGTGGTTTGTGTGAGGATAAATCACCAGTTGGTTAGGAATCGATTCGAATCGCCATCGCTCCTAGATAGTGAGCACTTGACTCGAGCTACAACATCGTAGTAATTATGATGGAACACTGATGATTATCTGGATGGTATGGGATATGCTAAATCTAAGTTGGTAACTGGATGTTATTGGTTAATCAAGTGATTGCTATAGTACTGGTGCTTACCTAGATGGATATGTCATAATAAAGATGATGCAAAGTACTTAAAATGTTTTTTTCATGATAGCTTATGCTTTTCGCAAACAAGTCAGCTAGCCCACTAAAGAAAGCCTTGCATAATTCTTGGTGTCGCTTTATTTTGGTTTAAGACGGGTAAGTCTAGCTGAGTACCTTCTCGTACTCAGGACATTGTTTCTATTGTTGTTGCAGATGGTCAAATGTACTACGGCTATTGCATTAACTGCCTGTACCCTGCGATGGGCGACAACTAGGACCAAGGGCAATGGTCACTCCGTATCTCTCATCTGATGCTTTTGTTGGAGATGACTACTTACTGGCACTGTATCTGAACCAAAAGTGTGTGTGGCTTTAAAACTATTTGCTTCCGCTATTTCAGTTTGAACTTGGGTTGTAATAACTTTATGTTCTAAACTCCGATGTATCCAACTGTCATTGCGAACTTTATGTAACATGCGACGGTAATTGCTAAACTTGTACGATCTTGGTTTGTATGTCGATTGGTTTGAAATCCTTTATGGTTTCACGGACTACCAGGTTATACGAGCTTAAGTTTGCTAAATTATCTGCTTCGGCGGAAGATTTCCTTACTTAATCTCATATAATTGGTCGGTTCTGTTACATCCCCTACCCGCCTTATATAATCTGGGGAGCAGGGTTACAGATCTGGAAACTAATCCTAACCGATTACAATTGCCATAGGTGGCCGGATAAGGATTTCTATTCTAACCGACCAGGATCTTGCTTGATCTCCAAGTCTGCCTTAATTCCTTGCGCGGGACTCCGAGCAGATTGGCCGGGCCACGCGTCGTCTTCTAGTGGGCCAGACCCCCTGATCCGGGCCGGCCCAATCCTAGCCGTAAAGGTATAGGGGTTAATACCCCCACAACTATATTTTACTATGTCTGTTTTGACGTAGGTTCTGTATTTAATTGATGTAAATTAATTATTCGTAAATAAGGATGATGAGAATTACTCGAACAATTATCTTATCATTTTTTGGCTTTTTTATTTTCTGTATATTTTATTTTGTTGAATTTGTATTTATTTCTGTTACATTTGAATTTCTTTCAATTTGCTTTCCATAGAATTGATCTGATATGGTAATTTTTTTTATTTTTATTTGCAATTTGTATGTTTTATTTGTTTTTTTCTTTTGAATTTATTCAATTTGCATTTCATTAAAACAATCTGTTAAATTGTATTTTATCTTGTCCATTGGATTTGAATCTTGTGGTTTTTGCAAATCGGGTGACTGATGGCTTCAAATCACTCGATTCTGTCTTCTTTACAGAATCAAGTGATTTTTAGCCCTGGCTCACTTGGGTGACCAAAGGCTATAAATCACTTGAGTCTGCAGTAGACAGACCTAATATTTATCAAAAAATATAATATTTCTCTTTTATACAAATAAAAATCCATTTTATTTTGCTAACGAGCCCGAGCAGCCCTCGGAGTCGTTCGGCCGTAGTTCTTTCACTGAGTAATTGAGTATACATTCGGACCAAATAAATATCTATATTATAATACAAAAGAAATCTGAAAAGTAAAAAAAGATCGCTAAATATTTCAGAAAAAAGGAATAAAATTCATTAGCCATTGGCCTCTAACGTTCACCCGATCAATCTATTTCTTAGATAAGAAAAAGAATCACATTAATAATAGGAACAAAGAGGATAAGGAATATAACAAGAAGACTAATCCTAAATAATATATATGCTATTGGAGATCAACTCGGAGGGCGAGAGTGCTTCGTAATCTTCAACCAGTTCTCTGCTTCAATATAATTTCCTGGAGTATACTCTATAGCGCGTTTCCAATACTCCGTGGCTTGATCAAACCAAGCTTTCGCAGTTTTCGAATCTCCCTGTAGCAAACAAGAAAGCACTAATTCTATTTAACAAAAGAAATACTGTGAGCGGCGGAGTGGATGTTTGATAGGCAATAATAAAAACAACAAAAAAATAGAAAAAAATAATAGAAAGACTAATCTTCTTAATTACATAAGATGTTATTAGAGAAGAAATTTAAGTACAAACAACATCATTATATTTAGCTAATTGGATTAAATAGCTAGTTAAGGAGGTGTATTGGAGGGGCAATATTTCGGTAATGCTCAGGAGCGGGAGTCCGGACAGATGGATGCTGCTTTTCGGGCTTGCGCGATACTAGCCCAACAGGCCTGTCTCCTCTCCGTGTCTCCCCATCTCCCTCTCAAAAATATCTTTCACTCCCATGCTCATCCATCGTGTGCTGCTGCTGTCTTCCCCGCCGCGCACCCCATCCCGCGCACCACGGCTCCCCGATCCAGCGTCGTGCTCCATCCGGCGTCGTGCCCCCTCTGTCACCGCGCCGCACTCCTTCCCCGCTGCGCTCGCTCTAGCTAGCTCACTGTGTGCGCGCCCGCTGCTACGCGTCGTGCCCCGTCCCTTGCATGTGCCGAGGTGCTGTTGGGGGTGCTGCTGATGCCGCCGTTCCCCGCCACAAGGTCGTGCCCACTGTCGACGCCGTGGCCGCCACGACGTGTGACCTCAGCAAAGAGACGTTGCGATGAAAGCGCATGTTAAGCGTATGTATTTCAGACGTTTGAGATGTATATTGCAATTGTTTCATATGGATGTTGTAAAATTAGATTGGGGGTGTTGCACATGTTGCAAGTGTTTTAGAGGCATGTTGCAAGCGTTTCAGAGGTTTGTTCAAAATATTTTATCTGTTCTAGACATATGTTGCAAGCGTTCTGATCTGGATGGTGCATATGTTTCGCACATATGTTGCAACTATATGTTCCAAATATTTCAGTTGTTTAGTCTTATATTGTAGTAAGTGTTTTCATGTTGCACGTTGCAAGTGTTTTATTGAGATGTTGCATATGTTTCACGCATATGTTGCAGTTGTATATGTTAGAGAGTTTCATCTATTTCATATGTATGTTGTGTTCAAGTGTTTCATGTTGTTCGGAGAGTCAGGGGGTGCGGATGGTGGCACGGCACGGGCGCCGGGGAATGGGGCATGGTGAGCTAACAAGCGGCGAATGGAGCGCGGCGGTGTCCTGCGGACGGGGCGCGCTCGGGGCCGGCGGTCAGGGCACGACGGAGGCGGGGTGCGCGTGCAGGGTGGGCTGAACGGCCTCGAATCGAGGCGGATAGGACAAACAACACGTGTGAGGCGAGTCAGCCAGACGCGCGGGCGTTGCGAGGAGCGGGGTGCGCGCGCAGGGCGGGAAAAAAATCAGCAAACGCTAGCGCTGCCGTAGAATTATCGGAGGTGCAGGCACCCCTCATCAGCCCTCTTCCTCTGCCACTTGAATGTTAGTACTGCAGATTATTTTAATATATACAGTACATATTACTGTATTTCATAATTGTCCCCGATGACCGACTAGCGACTACCCAACCATCACTAAACAGAAACCGCAACCATTCCATCATCTTCCTTCGCAGCTGCAATGTCTTGCGGCCCAGTCCGGCCCAAGCCCAATGCACGGCTGCTGCCCAAGCCTTTTGTTTTGGCAAGGACCAGCTTGGAAAAATATTCTTTGTTGCTAGTGAATAAGCATCAGGAGCAAAGAAAAAAAATTGGAAAAAGATGATGTGAGCTGTGAAAATGATACGGCGAAGAAGAAGATTAGACATCCCATATATATTGTCGATATTTGTGCTACATAAATATCGTGTCTCCTCATGGGAGAATTTTTCTTCCTTCTTATGGACCTTTTGCTTGTTTTGGCCCTCATAGCATTAGGAAATGATCCTGAAATATCTGTTTCTAATCAGGGGTGGCTCTTTTCACTGCTACTGTGTTCTCCTGTTGCACTAGTCATGATCGCAATTATTAAAGAGAAACCTCCAGAGGGTAGTTAATATGAGAGCAGAGCAGCACAACACAAGTGCTGATTATTTTTGGCTCAGGGAGTTATGTCTATAAATGGCACTTGCTTTTGTTTCCTGAATTGGTGAAAGATAGACCTTTCACCTACTCTGTCTCTCAGATTTTATCAGCACAATGAGAAACTCAAATAGTCACTGTTCTGACAAAGCCACAGTAAAGCGACACTGATTAATATTGGGCTGTATTCCACTACTAAAGCGCCAATTTGTGTTGCTCTTCCAAGCTTCCAGCAAATGAGGTACATAATATAAAGATTCATTTGCCTAAAACAGAGAAGACAGAATTGCACACAAAAACAATGGGTTTTAGCACCAAGTTAGAACATAGATAAACCCAAAATTTATCACTGCTCCGCACTTGTCGGTATTCATACAGGTGTATGTACAGAAACTATAATACAAGCAAGACCTATGTTGTTGGTACTATCAAACAATTTTATGCACATTCGGTATTTCCCTCTAGTTGAATTTGAATGTTATAGTTCAATTTCCATTACTCATGGTTTAGGCCATTTTGCCGAATGCCAATAGTGGTGCTTGCGCTGCTTCCTCATCAGCGCTGTCTGAAACAGCAGCAATTATATGTTTGTCATTGCAAATAGCAACCATGTATACTGCCATTTTCTATCACCCTGAGACTGAGGAAGGGGACTAACCAAGAAGAAACTAGCAACGATAAAAAAACAGAGGAGGAAATGATGAGAGGAAGAAATACAAAAACATGGTGCATGTTGCACAGAAATATACAGGAGTGCCAACATAAGCTCCGCCCATGCATACTAGAAAAGCAATTGCTTACAGGTCAGTTGACTCATAATTCATAAATAGTGGTGCCAACAGTATAGCTACAGATTGAATGGTTGCAATAAACCTATGCACTTCCCTGTAAGATAAAACAATGAGACAATCGGCCTGTTTGCTGGTTGGTTTCTGGGCTGATAAGCCCGGCTGGTGCTGGTTTGTTGTGAGACAAAACACTGTTGGCCGGCTGATAAACCCTGGCTGAAACCAACAAGCGAACAGGCTGAATGACGCCTATGGTTAGGATAAAAAGTGTTAAAGTTTGAATTAATAAATAAAGCCAGGGGAGGTCAAGTTTGTATACTTCCTGGTCAGTTGAGACTTGAGAGTACTTCACTAGAAATGATCACGTATATCTGCTGAATTGCGTATTTTCATGTAAACAAATTTATGAAGGCATTTGCTATGGTACTCTTAAATAACTGTAGACTGTCCATCTAGAGATAGATTTGATAAAAGGTGACCTGTGACCATCTAGGAGGTAATAGGTCACCATTTTTTTTTTGTTTAGAAACATTTATTGAAAACTAACTAACCAGCCATCTACAAGCACATGATGTGACAATGGCAATTAATCATCTTCGTTTAGGTTTCCAAGTTGTTCACGACCACGCATGACCTTGATGAGTCGTAACAACGATTGTTTACAAAGTAAATACATGTTGTAGCTGTTTTTTTTTTGGCATGAGAAAGGTAACGCTAATTGATGAAGATGTAAACAAATATTCAAACTTTATATGACAAATGTTGATATACATTAATATGAACAAGTCTAACACATCAAAACACACATGTTAGTTCTAGTGGTTGTGTTATCATCTAAATACCGAAATCATAAATAATATATATGGGCACATGATCTTACAGGAGTTAATAACGAAGTGACCCAACCCACAGGAGGCGTACTGTAAATAAAACCAGTACCCTCATTGAAATTTGAGGTACCAGCAAACTGCCAAAAGAAGGCCGAAGCACAGAGAGATATGTTCTGTGTTGATAGATCAGCGTTGATATAAGAAACACAAAGATGAAGTTGTACCGTTCTTGAGCACCCAACTTTACAGAATCTGAGGAAAAATTCCAGTTCCATAATACATACTCCTGTTCAGAATTAAAACAGTAATGTCCCACAAGTCCAATTCGAAAGAGTCGCACAACCATACTGGCCATCAAACAAGCAACAGTAATATAAAGCATCCATATATAAACGAGTTGCTCCGGTAGTCCTCCTCGACAAAGTTGCACGCATCTCGAAGCACCTGGTTAATTAATTAAAATTAATTTTGTTTGGATCTGGACTCGGGCTGACCCTATCCGTGTCCAGCCCAGGCCTAGCCGCGGCCCACTTAGATCCATAACATTAGTTAGACTTAGACTCCAATTTTCATTCGATCCACAGTACGCGGAGGTGTTCGGGTTCGTTCGCATTGCCGACGGGCGAGGGGCGGCGGCGGCGTCGCACAGAGGGCTTGGCAGCGGCGGCGCACGGAGGGGCGGAGGGACCCGAGGCGAGGCTGAGGCCGGCGACGGCGCCGGCACAAGTCCACACTCGGGCTCGTTCACGGCGTCGGCGGCGTCGACTTGCGCAATCAAGGTGACGGAGTATTGGTATTAATCTGTCAGGAGATATCGAACTTAGATTTCGGTGAGATGCTTACATTTAAGGGGTTGGTGCCACGCCTTAGTTGACTGGGCTGTAATCGGATGAACTGTCAACGAATTTGTCCCACAGTAGGAAATGCAGGTTCCTATCCACCTACCAAAGTTACACGATTCAATGGGACTACTCTTTTTCTTGAGTCTAACAACGGCCGCGGGGCTTAGGGTTTGTTTGGTTTATAACCACAACTTGCCACGTCATAAGTTAGTCACGCCATAGTTTTTTATGTAATTGTGTGGTTCACTGTCATAGCTACGATGTATCACACTTTCTTAGCAATGTTTCCGCATATCTTAGTACCATTTTTTTTGCCAAACTTTGCCTCAAGTGTGGCTTTTATTTTGCTCACCGTACTTTGATCATGTTTGGCTCATCTTGTGTAAGCCCACCGTACAGTGCGTCAGTGGTGTGAGTCGCGGTAAAAAAAAATAGGACTCTAGTTCAAATCCCATGGCCCGTGGCCTAATGCAAGGAGAAAATCACCACAACCATGACGTGTTTGCATGATTGTCGCGTTCTGCAACTGAGAATCCACTTTTAAGCGGTTTCAAACAGGATGTATCCATAGCAATCAAACTACGACACCAACCAAGCCTAAAAGTATCTTTGTGTCAAGATCCTTAATTGAACTATAATGCAATTTAGTTATTGTAGTGCCCAATCAAGATGATCATCAAACACTTCAAAATTACTTTGACCTAATCATTTATAACATTTCACCTTGTACTGTTCCACGGCTAAGGTGAAATAAAAAAGGAAATCAAGTATTTATGTATCAACCTGGATTTCTCAAATCAATACAGCTCAAAGGAGAATCAAATATAAAATGTTTTGTTTTATATCACGAAAAGCATATGGTGCCTCAGTGTGTGGTCTCCCTTATGTTATTGGAGACCTGAGTCTTCTGGCTTGAAGTTTTAGCCATATGCTAGAAGATGAAACACAGGCGAGCAACCGTAAAAATATGGATGGAAACCGAACTGGAAAAAGAATTCGAACCCGGACTAGAAAAGAAATTCGGAGGAGACAGAAAAAAAAGTACGGCAGAAAATTTGCCAATATGGATGGAAACCGAACTGGAAAAGGAATTCGAACCCGGACTAGAAAAGGAATTCGGAGGAGGCAGAAAAAAAGTACGACATAAATTTTGCCTCTTTATTATTACGTAAATAAGAAGCTACCTGAAATTTGGGTATAAACAAGCCATCACTGTGCTGATTGCATTTGAATACGTCTCTGTAGTCAATATGCTCCATAAAAGAAATTCTGGAGGCAGCAGAGGTTTAGTAGTTGGGTTTCATATGGATGCGGCAGTGTCAAATTCGTAAATTGAGAGCAGTACAAACCGAAACATAATGCGATTTTCTGATTTGGATGTGGAGGCATGAGAACCTGCATTGACGTTGGTTTCCTTTCAAGCACTGATACAACATTAACTTTTTTCAGCATCAACTTTGTTTCCATCTAATAATGTTGCAACTATGCAGGAACTTGTCCCTTCTTTTCTGAGCTTTTGCCCCTTTTTTTTTTGGTGGAGCAGGCATTTTCTTCATGATTATGGGTATTGTAATGTTCATCCCTGGGTTCTACTACGCAAGAATCGCCTACTATGCTTAGAGCAAGTATAATAGGAGGCTGAATTCTGAGGTGGAGGAGAGAGAAGAGGAGGGAGAGGAGAAGCGCCGCTGCGGGCGTCGCTGGTCTGGAGTTTGGATCAACTCTTATTTCACATGTTGCTGTGTCAATTTCATCGTCTGATATCTGAACAAACCTTGTCTGGATGTACTGGTGGATGTACAGATAAATAGAGCTGCATTATTAGTGTGGCGAGCTAGTAGAAGGTTGTTGGTTGTGATTATATCAAACTACTGCTGTGTTATACTTTATCTATGAACATTTTGAATCCGTTCCTCTTTGTAGCTTTCCGATCCCCTGACGTTACTTCATTGGGAGCTCCATTTTTCGGGATTAAAAGAAAAAAACATATTTCGGGATTTAAAACACAAAAACACTTATTTGGAAAAAAATGGCCTTATTTCGGGATTAAAAATAACTATTTGAATCGACGAAATCGAAACTGTGGGCACAAATAATTTGGAGAGGGCAGAAACATACACGACACCCTGCCCAATCGTGTATGGGCGTCCATTTCGGCAGCTTGCAAATGGCGTCTCGTCCATAGAGAAAGAGAGAACCCGTTCGACTTGCCGTCCCAACACCAAATCCAACCATAATAAAAAAAAAAATCAAAAGAGAGTTCTCTAGCTCAACTGCTCAGAGCCGAAATAAAACAAAACATTTTGAAGGAAATGATTAGGGTTTGTGTTTGTGTAGAGGTGTGGCCAGGCCAGGTATTGTGGCTTGGAACTACAAGAAGATGGATGGATCTCCAAACAATCTTCTCCTGGCGTCGATCAGGGCACTATTGATCGGCGCCTGCTGTTGACTCATGATATAGAGCCCTATCTCCGATGTCACTGCAGACCCAAAAAGGAAGTGAAAATCAAAGGAAAACCACATCTAATCCATGGCGAGGAACACAGGCAAATCAAATCGCCCCTGGTACTTACAGAGTGCCAGCCTATGGAAAGGTGACACGTGTTCCTGGGGGCCGTCAAGAGACTGCTCTACCTGGGCCTCGCGTGAGGTTAGTTGGGTCACAGGCCCAATAGCAAGGCGAGCAGCGCTGCAGTGAGTGGGCTCTGAGTCAGGCTTCAGGGCCAGATTTGTGTAATCCACGAAGCTGATCCATTGATAATCTGTGTAAGAGTCACGTCAAATGACTCTGTTGCTTATTCCCGTGTCAGTGTAAATTCCACATCATGGAATAGTAACAAGAAATGGTCGAGAAAAAAAATAAAATTTAATACCAATATGTACGCAGCAAGTTCAACTAGAATGCAATGAGAAAATCACCCAAGACAAACGAAAGGCAAGCAC
The DNA here is from genome assembly GCF_019320115.1 of Miscanthus floridulus. Lineage (NCBI taxonomy): Eukaryota > Viridiplantae > Streptophyta > Magnoliopsida > Poales > Poaceae > Miscanthus > Miscanthus floridulus. The sequence goes on along the minus strand of NC_089589.1, from coordinate 14,925,736 downwards.
AGATATATTCTTACGATTCCCAGAAAAAAAAATACAGTCATAAATCTGGAGAAACAGGACCGCAAATCATTTCGACTGAGCGTTCGCAGACTGCGCAAAATAAGAGAGTTTTAATTTGCCCGCAAGGAATCACTTAATTTGGATAGGCAAAGTTGACCAAACCACCTTCACCGAGATTGAGGCCAGCTCGGTCCGTACATGCTGCCTGCTGCATCCATGGGCAGTTGCTTTGAAGTAGCAATCGTGATCCTCTGAATCAACCTTATACTTCAAATGCAGCGAAGTGTTTACCCCTACAGCAACCACATACCACCTCAAGCGGCGCGGCTCACCAATGGCGCCACGAAAGAGCTGGATTTCTTTATCTACCCCACTGGTAAAAGAGCTAAGAGATAGATCGAAATTGCTCCTCACTTCTGATATGGCGACTTCTACTGTTGCCTCCACTGCTTTATAAAGAAGTGCTCGGGTTATGTCAACCGCACCATGATCACCACAAATGCGATTTGTGTATGGGTTACATGGTCTCAAGATTATATCAGGGAGGACTGATACACCATCAATCAGCTGTAAGTCATCTTCTTCTCGATCCCCTGTCTTGATCCTCATGTCGTATTCAAGTAGAGCATCGCCATACATATCGATACCTCGCTTAGGGCCAGACATTTCAATGAGGGAACCCTACAAAATTGTTTTAAGCTGCTGTTTAGTAACTCTTCGTAGCAAAGCTAGAATTATCTAGAGCTAATTATTACCTTTACAACATATTTCACTTATAATAATATATTAAGTTAAAGAGATATTTTGCGGTTGAGGATTAAGTAGTTTATCCAGCACCAAACAGAATAAAGGGAAAATCGTGCAACTATTTATTTGATTACATTCCCAATTCCTAAATATTCAATTGTATATGGCTGTGTCCAATGAAAAGAGAGGAAAAAAAACTTTGTTGTGGATAAGATCATTCAAATTATGCATCTTCATACTGTATTCCCGTAGACAAAAAATAAATCAAATTTTGCATAACCAAAGGCAAAACAACTCTGTTGGAAAATGTAGCAACCAACTAACCAATGGTCCAACAACCATATTATTTGATTTTTTTCCCGCAATTTGCAAAGCCTAGTTTTGCATTTTAGGTCTGCTACCACAGTGACCTTGCACAATATATAACTTGGTATGGTTTAGTCGTGCCTTCTACAGCCCAAACATTATATACTTTTATCCTGTTCAGATGTTATGGCTGCAGATGCGGCTGCATGGCTGCTGCAGCAGCTGCTAGACTGCTACCTACTGTAGATACAACCATCACGGTGGCTGGAATTATCAAATATACATAAAGAAGGAACTATGTCATCATCGTAACAAGAGATGTCCTCCTCCTCTGCCGAATTCTCATAGTCTTCACCTTTACTGACATCTACTTCGCCATCGCTAGAACGGCCTTTACTGATATCTCCTACTGACCTCCTTGCATCTTGCTTGCCATCGGTGACCTTGGAGGTTGTGCCCATTGAATAACTTTTCCCACTGGTGACCTCCATAACTGGTGTACTCATATATTTGTTGCCATAAACAATATCCTCATTTCTGCTTCTCACTTCTTCATTAGCAGGATGGGCATAGCCATGGCCATGACAAGGAAAGGATCGCTTGATTGCCCCCCTCTTCTCTTCATTATCTATAACTTGATTGATGGCAAAGCACTCGCCCAGGGAAATCATGACATCATTGCAGTTAGGGCCGGTAGCAGAAGGGATGAGGAGACGCCTGCCTGGTTTATCCAACTCCCCGCCCTTTTCTCCACCGCTGCTGGACATGCTTGGAGATCCACAAGGAGCTCTGTTGGCAAAGAGCATAAAAGCCAATATTAGCATACTAATGAAATAAGATGGTATAATCATCAAGATTTCAAATCAATGTAATGTTATCAGTCTGAAATCGATTTATATATATTTCAATAGAATATGGAGCTTAATTCTAAAAAATAAAATATCCTCCCTGTCCAGTGTTAAGGTGTGGTTAGGTATGGTTTTTTTATAAAGAAAACGCAGGGCTTAACCCTGGTACCGTCTCAAATGAGAGAAAGAAGGGCGGGCAAAGTTCATTGGAAGTGAGGTTGTCAGTTCAATCCAGACAATACAAGGCCCTTTCTATTTTGTCTTCTTGGAATCATATGAGATTAACCGAAAGATTTTCACTTCTACAACTTATAAAATTCAAACACAAGAACTGCCGGCCTACCCCGAATAGGAGATATTTCAAGAAACAATCCTCAAAACCCGAAGTGGGCTCTAATTCATATTTCAAAACTAAAGCAAACAATTAAACCCGCAAACTTTAGTATCGGTGTAAGATGACACACCTGGAAACATGCCGAACAGGTTGATTAGGTGCCACCAAGCGTGGGGCAGGTACCATGGAAGAGAAAAGAGGGCGCAAGAGAGGGAAGAGGCGGTGCATTTGGGGTGCGGGGCTAGGAGAGTTGGCAGCAATAGGGCATTGGAACATACGAAGAATCGAGGGTGAGAGGATCCGCATCCGCACCAAAATCACACGCAGCCCGGGTGCTCTATTGGCGGCGGTTGTTTTGGAAGGGCCAGCTGTAAGGTACTGCCCTATGACGTGATGAGTATGGCCTATGTTGCCCAACCAGGCCCACCTGTCACTGGACAAAAGTCATAGGACAATACCGCAAATGAATTCACAGTTCCATTTTGTTATACCATTCTATTTGCTTTCAATTGACAAAGGTGAATATTGTGAACCAAATTTCCTGCTATATCTGTGGGACATTTTTGGTCACCAACAGTGATATATGAGATGATCATGAATGGTGTGGTTCCATCAATTTGTTTGAACCACATGATTCACCCTCTTAGTACAAAATTAAAGTTAGATGGGATTGTCTAATTCTGGATGAATTGGTTCCATTCACCCATCCAAACATGTATCTTCATCCTCCGCTATGCTCAGCTCCGCCGCTCGCTGCCAAGGGCTGTGGTGTCGATTGCAGATGCCAGGCAAGCAAACTTGTTCCGCTTCTCGATCTGTCAGACTGTTATCGTTCCAGTTTCAGCCGGCCAGCTAAATGCTCTTGGCGCGGGCTTAATTATAGTAACCGCTAGCTTGCGAGAGCAGGCGTCTCAAAACTGGGGACCAATATGGCAATATGGCCATAGCATGACCTGTATGCAAGCTAGCAAATGTTGAGCCACTGGGGACAATACAAGACGCCATAATTAACAAGATGAGCTTTTCTTCATATCTATAGCCAAAGTAAAGAAAAACGAAGTAGAAAAAGGATTAGCCTAGCTACCATTACCAAGCAGTTTCATTTCTAATACACCTGGCGATCTATAGCAATGTAAGGACAGTTAAAAATAACACCCGGTTTATATATACCACCAGATCATGCATGCATTGGGAATTAGATTCACAAGGGCATTTATTCGACATATATTCTTCAGAAATGTATAAGAAATCTCCTCGGTATGTTGTAGACTCTCATTCCTATTGAGCAGTGAATCTGGATAGGAGGTGCCCCCCCCTCAAAACAACACACACATACACAATTGGTCGAAGAAAAAAAGAAATGTATACCGTACTCCTACTTGTATCACAAAAAGCAATATAAAGTTCTGAACATCTTCGTTCGCTATTGTTAAGTTGTTCGCTCATAATGCAAATGTCTATAGCACATTGTTAGAATATGAAATCACTCCTCATTTTGGCCTTCTTCCAGGCTCCCAGAATACTACAACAGTTACCACATGTTTGTTAGACATAATCTATTGCTCCCCATTTCTCCTCTGTTGGAGACTGGTCGGCTCGGGCGACCACTCCCTTGTTGGGAGTTGGGGACTGATCGGCTCTGCAGACCAGTTCCTGTAGCTGTAGCAGTATTACAATAGGCCACCTCTAGTACATTAGTTGGTAGCTATTACATCAGGCATGTCTTGGTAGTGGGCTGAGGTAAGCTTTGTACTGCTAGGAGTAGTTGGTATATTCTGTACCTTAGGAGTAGGTAGTTGGTGTACTCTTGTACTCATGAGTAAGTAGTTGGCCAACAACTTTGTACCTTAGGAGTAGTTAGTTGGTGTACTCTTGTACTCAGGAGTAGGTAGTTGGCCAACAACTATGTACCTGGTAGAGATACAACTAGAGTTGTATATATTCCATCCAAAGGACAATGGAATACTCAGTTAAGTTGCCACAAACAAAAGGGCAGGGCTTCGGCCAACGCTGGTGCTTGTGCTGAGTGTGTGTGTGCTGTTCTCAAATTTCTTCTTCTACCTCTAGCCAAGTGAGTGAGTGTGTGTGCTGGTAAGCTAGTTGCTTACCTGTGCAGGGCAGCCAGGGACCAACAATCTTCACTTGTAAAGGCTGTCAAAAACTCAATTCAATGCAAAATTCGAGCCACCCGACAGAAAAGCCAACCATCTTGGTTCTGCCCAGTTTTAACAGCAAAAACAGTCAGAAGATCATTGATAAAATTGAGTGCAAAAATGTATATCCGTACAACAGAATAGTACATATGTCAAAAAAAACTTACTGATGGTTTGAAGAAATTTCTTTTAACTCTGCCTATGGTGGGCGCCTTTGGTGTCCCAGCATAGCAGGTCCTAAGCCCTGGTAAAGGAGGAGGGTTGTGTTAGGCGCAGCGAGACAATATAAAAACTTAGCCACTTTAATGGAGATGAAACCCAAAAGTTCCCCAACTTGCTTGGGACTGAAAGACTATGTTGTTGTTGTTGTTGTATGGTTTGAAGAAATGATTTAGGTGTCGCCACCATCTTGGCATGCCCAGAGTAGGCTTGTGTCATGTCTGTTATCATTATACCATTTCAGCACATTGCATTTGTTTGATCTAATTAACCGACCAGTAGAAGCCAGTCCATCTTCCATGGCTGCGTTCTTGCTCCGACTTGGACGTTGCATACACTTCCCATGGCCATCTTTTCTCCACAAGCATGTGGCATAGTCATGGAAAATGGTCCATCTGAAAATTTTGGCTTGCAGGGGAAGGGTGTAAATTGTTCTTGGCTCATTTTTAGCTTCCGAGTCCAGGAGTCAGGCCTTTCCCATTGCATGTTCATTGCACTCGCTCCAAACTGTAAGACGCACATCTTAACACCTTTCCTAGTTGTTGAACAGTTCAGCAGCTTCATATGCTTCTTCACAACACCCAATGTTGACGCCCTCAAACGAAAAAGTGATCCATTATCAAAGTTTAGGCTAGATGGAGCTCCAATTCTTGGGACGGACAAGGATGTTATTTGTCCTCGACTCATTTTCAGCTTTTGAGTCCTGGAGATGGTCATGTCACAACTCATATCAATTGCACTCATTGCTGATCGAAACTTGCATGCCTTAGCACCATTCATACAAACAGGACTCGATGAATAGCTCAAGTTGCTCTTCTGCACGCTGCTAAATGGCGATGTCTTAACAGAAGCAATTGGCCTCTTTGCAGATTTTGGGCTGGCTATAGTTCCATCAATTGAGGATAAGGGTTTCTTCTGTTCTTTACTGACAGTCAGCTTTGGCGCCTAGGGCTCAACAAAGGATGGTGGAACATTGGCAACAGGGCCTCCAACACCCCCACCCATGTAAAATTTCCTTCTAGCTGCTTGAATAGTTTCTTCAAGTTCCAGTGTAGGTTTTCTCCTTGTACCACTTTTCTGGTACTGATGTTCATTCTGGCGCTTCCTACCACTCTGAGTTATGAGAATAGAGACTTTGCACCCTAGGCTTAATAAAGGAAACATCAATCTTTGGATCACCTAGCCCTGGGTCAACAGGAGAAGCGAATACAGGGTACTGTGGAGCAGGGGCGGGACACATCGGTGGGGCGGGGGGGGGGGGGGGGCTTAAGCCCCCCTACCCATATCGCAGCAGTGGAACCCCCTGTAGAGCTCCTATGAATTTTTAGGCAAAGTTCTATAGTGTAGGGGGCTGTGACTTAAGATCGAACAGTAGTGTTGTTTAGCCCCCCTGAAATATTTTCTGGGTCCGCCGCTGCTGTGGAGGGTCTTCATCCAGAAATGGACATTGATCTCCATTCAGAGATGGAACTGTAGGATTGGCATCTCTGAATAGGATGCGGACTTCTGGAAGCAAATCTTGAATGGAGGAATATCTGCTGATGCCACGGTTATTGAACTCGCCCGTTCGGCTGGAGGGTTTTCGGAGGAAAGTGGATGAAAAACACTGTTTCGGATGAAATGTTGTGAGAGAAAAACACTGTTCCGGATGAAAAAACAAACGGATCAAGCCGGGTTCAAGGGCACGCGAACGGGGCCAGGAGGTGTCTGTCCAGCCATCAAGTAATTAATGTGAGTCATTATCTCACGTGACAAAAATTTCCAACTGGTGACACACTCAGAGAGCTGAGACATCTTGTTGAGCCTACTCATGTTGTCATCTACCAAAGATGTGCTAGCACAGTCAAGAACAGGCTGGAACCTTGCAGCTTCACAAATGTAAACAGATATCATACCAACTGATTGCCTAAACTTTGGATGAGGTTTCCCACCTTTGTGTGCCCATAAGCAATCAAACGCCTTCCTGAGAGGGTGAAGCCCAAGTAATGTGTTTCCTACATCATGTCCAGGGGTTATGGCATGATAGTTTGCATCAAAGTCCAAAATTTCCAAATCCTCTTGAAGCATATAATTTTCTTTTTGCTCATCTAGGCTCAACTGATAGCTTCCGTTTGGTCCAATAAAACCTTTGATATACAGGTTTCTGCCATCAATTACGAAAACCAGTGATCTCCCCTCATATGTAATTACTGGATAGAAGCTCTTTCCGGTGTTGTGTACATGACACATTCTCTGTCAAATAAGCGAGACACATCAGCACGATGACCTTGTCCATAACACCATGCACGCAGGTATCCAGTGAAGTTGAGGTGATTCTGCTGCACCTCCTGGTTGCTCCCATTCAGTGAGAGAGTGGCAATATTTCTTAGAGTGAACCCCTCAAATTTATTCTCGTTTCCCATTTGAGAAAGCCTGGAAAATTATCGAAACAGAGGGTAAATAGGTCTGGTTGTATAATGGAACAATCACATATAGCCTTACCTATAGATTCAAACAGTAAATAACATTTATCAGTGCAACCAAATCTATTTTATTTAATCTATTAAAAAATGCCCACCAGTCAAAAAAACAAGTTTGAGCCCCAACCAAACTAACATAAAAATACGCAGTCAAATAGTTTGCATGAAGAAGTCGTCATAGGATCAAGTAAAATTTACTGCCCAAGTACAGATAGGTGCTGTTTGGTTTGAAGAAGGGCAACGGCAACGTAAAGATAATCGTTCCCAGGGGGCAACGGGAAGGGAATCGATTATTTCCATTTTTGTTTGGTTCCACGGCGGGTAATCGGCAACCACAGTTTTTTTCTTGCCGCGGCCTCGCAGGACGCGAGCGCGAGTGCTCCCCCCGCGATCGGGCGTAATCCATCTACTGAAGATTCGTAACCGTTTCCGCGGCAACCGATCACATCGTGCCGCAAACAAACAATAAACAATGGAAACCGTTCGCGATGTAATCGGATCACACCACAAAACAAGCCAACCAAACAGCACGATAGTATGTTCTATCGCCTACTAGATCAAGAATTCAAGATCAACGGGAAGGTAAAGTGGGGCAAATGGGGTTATTACGACTCACGCAGGCGATACGGAAGGAACCCAAGGAATGGAGCAGAACCCTAACCTGGAGCTGAGCGCTTGTCACGAGGATGCCCCCGCCTGATAGAAATGCTGTGGAAACAATGGCGGTTGTCGGCACGGCGCGAGGTCGAGGTCGCCAACGCCAACGGCCGCGCCTATAAGCCGTAGTAGAACGAAGGGGGACTTTTCTGGGCTTGGGCCTCAGCAGGCGGCAACCAAGTCGGCCCGCCGAACACATTCTCTGCGTGGGCCGAATCCTCCTTCAGTTCTTTTTGGGCCTTTTGCGCAGAAGCTTTCTTTTCGGAAGTTAGTTTTCTTGAAGACCCGATCGAACGAACAGGAGGGAACAAGTGGGATGCGTGTCATGCGATTACGTGGTGTCTCACACGAGCACTGTGCGACGGTGTCGTAGAAAATTTTCTTGCGGCCAGCCTAGCCCGTCGTTCCGGCTTATATGGCCGCGCCTGCGCGAGTCGAACGCCCGTCGCTGCCGCACCTGAAAGCAGGAAGAGGAATGTGTTGGAAGTTGGAAGTTGGAACACCCCAATCTCAACAAGTTATTATTGTTCATTTGGTTGCAGTATGTTTTAGTGGGCCTATAACAGTCCAGTTCAGTGTAAGGGACGTCGGAATCCTCTATGAATGACCCTTCAGGAACTTCATTTGGTTCCCCTGAACTCCATCTCACCTTTCTTGGTAACAGCAGGTTCTTTTGAACCTTGATCATCGCCTCCACTGGAGCTTGCATAAGATTTATTAAGCATGCGATCCTCCATCTCCCACGTCAGCAATCCAAGCATTGCTCGATTTAGGCGTTGTTACCCCAGGAAGAGTCTTGATCCACATTTGTCTTCTTTCGCTCCCATCTGATTTCTTGCCCCATTTAGTAGCCCAGCACTACTGATCCATATTCATCTCATGTTCCATGCGGAGCCAGGTCCCACCTCCCAGGTGCCATTACCTACATCTGACTTGGTTTTGTCCCATGTATTGCTTCACATTGATGTTGTCTTGTCTAATAGTTACCTCAAGAGTCCTGACTCCTGACTACAATCGCCTTTTGCTAGACCACATTTCTTCTCCGGTCTCCCAGGTACCACTCACCTCTATCTGCTTTCCTTTTTCTTCTTGGTGAAGGTGTCTGGTCCACTAGCTCTCCTCCAACCACTAAGACTACCTTCGTTGTCCGCTTTCATGTCTTGAATTGAGTTTAGAGTTCTTATTCTAGTTGGATGGGCAGAAAGAAAGGACAAGATTCCTGCTTCTGCTTTGTGAAGTGTCAATTGCCCTCATGCACTTTCTTATGGAGATACTGACATGCTGCTCCAAGGGCCCCGTTCCATGTTTTTTCTTCAGTGCCTCACATGTAATTCATTTTGTCTCCCTGTTACTATCGCTCCATCCGATTCCAACTTAGCAGCCTGATCAGAACAAGTATCAATTTCAGCTATTCTCTAGGTACAGTTTTCTTGCCCTTCGCCTTTTTTTTTGCATCCAGTCTCACCAATCAGCGGAATTGTTCTCCACCATTGCAGGTCTGTCCCAGCATGAATGGGTGATTTTGCATTTGTTGTAGGCTTGCAGCTGTATTACTCCAGCTCCTCAATCACCAGAATCATCCACAGCATTTGCATTTTGTTTTGAACTCAAGTTAATCTTCATGCTATCATGGGCTGCTCAATGTCTTGCTTTTCGAGCTCAAAGGTTTCCTTAACAAGGGTACATTCCAGCTCAGGAGATGAACACCCATCTTCAACCAACATCTCTTTTACAATGGAGCCAACATCATCCAAGCACGTGTACCTTGCCTTTTGTTGGTCGGTCCTCACCAAGAGTGAGAAATCATATATGCCATCACTAGTACAGAAACGGGCTTTACCCCCGGTTGGGAAACCCCTTCAGTCCCGGTTTCCCAACCGGGAGCACGAATCCAAGACTAAAGGGTCCCTCCTTTAGTCCCGGCTTCTCGCCCACCTTTAGTCCCGGTTGGTAAGACCAACCGGGACTAAAGAGGCCTCCCGGCCTGGCCACGTGGGGTGGCCCTTTAGTCCCGGTTGGTATTACCAACCGGGACTAAAGGTTTCTTTTTTTTCTTTTTTTGTTTCTATTTTCAATTGATGATTCATTTTGGTTTTCGAATACGCATTCTACGCTGCTAGTAATATACGCATTCTACACGTTTATAATGTTCGAACATTTTGTACAAACTAAAGTACGAAACTAACGTATATATTATATGCATATACATATATTGTACGTTATTTTATGTACATATAATATATATATATACATATATATATATATATATATATATATATATATATATATATATATATATATATATATATTACAAATAAAGCTTGCATTGTATATTCTATCATATCCTTGGGATAAACAAATTCACTCCATCTGGTTTGGCTTCCATGTTTCGTTGACGTCATTGTAGAACTCGTCGGCGGGGTTGAGGACCTGGTCATTAAGAAATCCTGCTATGGTCTCTTGAATTGCTTTCAGTTGGTCACGTCGTATGACTTTTTCCTTCAACCATAGAGTCTTCAATAAAAGTTAAAGAAAAAGTATTAATATATATATATATATATATATATATATATATATATATATATATATATATATAAGTAATCACGTGACCAACACACACAAACATATATATATATATATGTTTGTGTGTGTGTTGGTCACGTGATTACTTATATATATGAGCAACAAAAGAAATTGTGAATATATGAATATATTTATATAACGTACTTTGAAGATCTCTTCAGGAGTTCTTTTTGCGTACGCCATGATGAACTCGCAAACATAGTATCCGCAGTAGTTATTCCCCTGTTCTTGCCTCTGAACCCACTTTTACGTGAAAAAAGATCCGGTGAATTAAAAGCATGCATGGTGTTAATTAAATTATATATATATATAATGTAGCTAGTACTTACTTTGTGTGCGATTACATCCGGTGGCGCTTTGCAATGTTTCATGTGGTGTTCCTCAATGAAACTTTTCCAAACACTGTGCCCAATAAAATAAAAAATCAATTTGGCCTTTAATAATTATTGCAGTTAAGAGATCGTGGTATATATAGTTGCTAGAGAGACCAAATTACCCTTGAATAATATCTATCATGTCTTGGTACTCTGTTTGCTCTTTTCTTAACGAGTCTAAGATGCTCAACCGACTATTGGCCATATCGATGACCATCAATATCCAGTGATTGCTGCATATGTTTTTATACACAAATATGATCGACATTAACTAGAGTCAACATATATATATATAGCTTAACTAGTAAGCAAATAATTGAACAAATGTCCATATGATCGACATTAATTATTTAACACTCACTTGAAGTTGTAGGGGAAGAGTATGTTCTTGTTTTGTTGGTTCACTAAGAACCTCATGAGATTTTTATTGAGTTCAGCTTTCCATTGAGGCGGGGGGTTAGGGTGTTTGAATACTATATTTGGATCAATGAAACCAACATCATTATCATTTCTCTTTCTGAGTTCTGTCATCTCATATCTGCATATATAAAATATAGTGTGAGGATATATAATTTATATATATATATATATATAGCTTTATATATATATACTTTAATAGTAGAAAATAATCACATTTACAGACAATAGTAGCTAATGAGACTTTTGTCGAGAGAGTCCAGTTGGCATAGTTGGTGTAATTCTACAAACTCGACATATATAACGTCATCGCCATGGAAGTAATGTTGGTTTCTAACTCTGACAGGAACAAAGGCCTCTCCCTGTTAACACGCCGCCATGTACCACTTGTTTAGCATGTACATTTGCGTACCCACTTCACCTAAGGCCTCAGGGTTATATAGACTCTTTCCATGTTCAATTTTTTTCCAAGGATCCATTTTCGGAGTAGATGGTCCTTCAGCGAGCACTTGGGCAAGGTCCAAACCAGTTTCCTCGTAAAACCGAGCCAGCTCCTCAAAATCGACGTCTAAGTCTAAGTTCAAACCATATTCATTACGAACGACAAGAGGGGGGACTGATTGTTGTGATTGTTGTTTGAGTTGTGCAACACCTTTTCCTGGTCTAGTCTTTTTCTACGCCGCCTCAAATGACTTGGTGAGAGAGCGGTCGTAGTCCGATTTTGGCAGGGTCTTTTTAGATTCCCGCTTTTTCTGGTCCACCTTCTTTCCTAGAAGATCTGGAGGTAGGTAGAAGTACAGTTTCTCTGGGTTCTCCCTCGCTTCTCGTTGCTTTTTTACTTTTTCGAAGAAACTGTCCACATCTTTTTATACTGCAGCATTTAATTCCTTTTCACTTTTTTCATAAGACAATTTTTGGGGAATAACTGGATTAGATGTGGCTTTCTTCTTTGCCGGCTGGTGGGCCAATGGCTTTGTTTGCAGGGCGGACCTCTTAGGAGTTGGCTTCTTCTTAGTCATCAAGGGAGGCGGGGAAGGCGTTGGAGACCTCTTTGGAGGCGTTGGAGACCTCCTTGGAGGTGGCGGCGGTAGTGGCGTTGCCACCTGATTTCCCGGAGCACTATGATGATCTGGAGATTGGATAATTGGACTTAGGTTGGCGGAGACCCTGCTGTGTGAGTACAAAAAAGAATAATTAGGTATAAGAAATTGTTATTTTTAATCATGCATGTCAATAGAAAATTATTGAATTTTTTTTTGTTCACTTTTGTTCGCACCTATTGTCTGGCAATTGAGGAAGCGGCGGTGGACTAGAGACCCCGGGAATAATGATGTAGCGCTTGCGCCATAGTATGAATGTCTTCTCTGCTTGTCCTAGAGTCTTTTCTCCATCACCTCCTGGAATGTCAAGAGCCAGATCACTAAAACCTTTGTTAACTCTATCCACTGAGACGCTAACATATCCAGGTGGTATTATTGCCCCATGGATTCTTGGTGTCTTGATAGGATCTGGAGAAGAAAAAACACCGAGAGCCACCATGATTGTGGCATTGTCTTTTGGAATATGTAGCTCACATGATGTAAACAGTGCAGTGATGTCATCCACAGGTAAATGTAGCATTGCGTCATCTTGATTTGGCAACTCCGTGGAAGCGTAGCTGCTTTTCAACTGATCAGGGGGCTAATATTAATGTTGATTCCTGCATCTGATGCCTGCCTTTGGGCACTCATTGCTATTTGCACTTGCTTTATGATTTCGTCTTGCATTCTAGCTTGCATGTTTTTCGCGCTCTTGTGCTTGAAGCAACGCCTCCCGTGACTCACGAACATATTCCTCCAACCTGCTGATCCGCGCTGCTTCCTCATCCTTCCTTCTCTGTCGGCTTCTATAGGTATCTCTGTCGTTAGGGAAACCATGCTCCCAAGAAATGTTCCATCCTAAACCTCTTGTTCGGCCATTATGTTCAGCAGTCCCGATAGCATACGTCAGTTCATCCTTCTCTCTATTGGGCCTGAACACACCAATAGCTTTAGCTTGTAGAGCATAAGATAATCTTTGTGTTGCTCTTTCGAGTTTTGGGCCATGAACCAGCTTCTCGGTCTCTAGGTCCAGTCTTCCCCCATGAGCGAAAACCAATTCTTCGCGCATTTGGGCCAATTGAGTGATTCTGGTGTGATACCCTTGGCAAGAATATCCGCTTCCATTTTTTCCCACTTGGGAATGGCAGTCGCGTAGCCACCTGATCCCATGCCATGGTGGTATACCTTCTGTTGGGCATTCTCTTGGTTCTTTCTCACCCGTTCCCCACCCTCTTTCGATGTCTTGTACTGTACAAAATCATTCCAGTAGGGCCTCAACTTCGCGAGCGGACCACTAGTATTGAAATTCGGCGTTAGGTTCTTCTTGACGTATTTCGTGTATAGGGATTTCTTCCAAGTCTAGAATTGTGTGGCCATCTTCTTCATAGCCCACTTTTGAACTAGCTCCTTCAATTCATTATCGTTGATATCATCATAATCATCCGCTTGCAACATGAAATGTTGAAGGATATCATCCCAAATTAAATTCTTATCAAGATCTGAGACAAAACTAACATGAGGCTCGTTGATCTTTTGCTTCCATTCACGGGCCCTGATCGGAAGTCTGTCCCTTACAAGGTACCCACAGTGTTGCACGAATTTCCTTGCATGTGGGCCAAGTGGTTCGCCTGTCTCGATATTGAATTCCGATATTATGTAGCGCCCCTCCAATGGCTTTTTCGGGCCTCGAATATTTTTGCTTTTCGTCGTTGTGGTCATCGATCCAGAGGGCTACGTATAAAAAAAAGAATAAATAAATATCATGTGTACACATAATAGATGATAGATATTCAAATATATATATACAATATTCAAATATATATATGAATATATATACATCGCCAGTATTTTCTTGCACAATATTTTCTTGGTTTTCTTCAAGAGCCAGGTATTGACTCCCGTCATCTACATCCTGCTAGTCACCATCGGCAAATTGAGTGCCGGTGTTGATAATATTCATCATTTCTTCATCCATGTTGTCTCTCGGGACAGCCATCTAGCTTTTACTCCACTAGATATATCTATAAAAAATAAAACATGTTTCAATAAATAACCATCCGTACTGGTTGACCTTGCTTACGTGATCATCTCGGCGAGCATTTCTCCACCGGACAGCACCATACTTGGCCAAGGAAGAGCTCCGATTTTATGAGGAAGGGAACACGGTCTTCCACGACCGTTGCCGCTCTCCCTCGTACAATCAAAGTCCTCCTTGACGTCCGTTACCGCTCGGCAGAGAACATGCTCGCCGAGATGAACACGGTCCGCAAATTCAACTAATACGGATGTTGCCACTTTGATATGTTGAATTATTGACACTTATTTATGTTAATTGTTAAAAATTTTCAATTTATGCATAAATTCTATGAATTTATGAAATCATGCTCAAATATGTGTTCTATATTTGCTACATATTATAAATTAGAACTGTATGGTGTTATACAAGCCAAATATTAGGCTTTAGGAACAACCTATCACGCAGGCTCAAAAATACTTGGTCATAGTTCAATTGGTCAGAATCTTTGTGGTGAAACATGTTATAGTTCAACCGGTCATGGTTTCTATGTACTTATTCATCGGACGTGTGCAGTTACATACATATAGTTGTCTGTGTTTATACCGATCTTTAAAAAACAACATGAACTAATGCAACTGTTTGGGCTCTGATTCTACGAACGAAGAGCTGAACCATGACCGGCACCACAGCCGATGGAAACGAGCAACGCAACCGCAAAACCATGACCGGCAGAGCCGAACAACGAACGACGAAACGAGCCGCACCGCTGGGCACCGCAGCCGCATGGAGTCGGCAGCACGAGTTCTCCGCCGTCCCGCACGTCGCGTTTTATAGAAACTCAAACACGGTCAAACATACAATGCTACTGACAGGCACATACAAGAGAAACTAATTACAAGGGAGCTCAGCCGCGCTCCGGTGAGGCAGCGCAGGCGGGGAAGGCTCGGGCGAGCTCTGGTGAGGCAGCGCGGGGAAGGCTCGGCCATCCTCCGGTGAGGCAGCGCGCACGGGGAAGGCTCGAGCGAGCTCCGGTGAGGCAGTGCGGTGAAGGCTCGGCACGCTCCGGTGAGCACGAGCGAGGTGGGGGCCAGGGACAAGGACGGCGCGCGCTCCAGCGAGGACGAGCGAGGTGCGTTGGCCGGCCGGAGAAGAGGTGCGCTGACGAGGCGAGGCTAGGGTGGTCGCCTAGGAGCGGCGGCACTGCTGGATCGATCTGGTGGAGAAGACGAGGCGATGGCATGGCGGAGACAGAGAGGAAGAGAACTAGGGCGGGGTTTATAAAGGGATACCTTTAGTCCCGGTTGGAGATACCAACCGGGACAAAAGAATATTTAGTACCGGGCTATTATTAGAACCGGGACTAAAGGTCTGAGCTTTAGTCCCGGGTGTACCCACGACCCGGGAGTAAAGGGCATTTGGGCGGGCTGCGAAAAATGCAGCTCTACCTTTAGTCCCGGGTGGTTGATCCACCCGGGAGTAAAGGGGGATCTGTCCCGGCTAGTGGATACACCTGGGACTAAAGCTCCACCTTTAATCCCGGGTGGTTGATCCACCTGGGAGTAAAGGGAAACCTGCAGTTGGCTTTCTCCAATTACCATAAGTTTTTCCTTTTTTTATATATTTCTTTTATATAAATGTGTAGAGAGTTATTAATTGCCTAATAAATAAAATATTATCCAAAAAATTTATAAAAAATTCTTGGACTTGGTTTTGCATTATTATACGCAACAAATATTTGTAAACTAAACTCTTTTGTTTTACTGTATAAATATTTGACATAGTGTAAATAATAATTACAGTTTACACCATGCAAAAATATACTACTTAATTAAAATCATTAAAACTATTATTTTTCGATAGGAAATTAGTTTTCACATCTTATTAACGTTCATCATTTGGTTTTTCATCACACATTCTCCATGGGAAATCCACCGTCTAGCAGAAAATTCATTTAAACCGTAGAAAATATGAAAACACGACAATAAAATCTGAAGTCACAATTATTACATAATAGGTCTAATACATCACTATATATATATCAAGCGGGCACAGTAGTGAACTTCTTCTTAACATATATCCCTTGGTTATGATCGCGCCGTAACCATGGAGTGTCCTCATCATTTAGCTAGATGCTTGGTCTTTGTTCACTGTGAAGGGTGGAATTCGGTCATCCTTTTCATAATCTTCTGATATGTCTGACTTGTCTTCAATTCCGACGATGTTCTTCTCCCTAAAAGAACTATGTGGTGCTTTGGCTCATTGACTGGGTCGTTGTAGTTTTTCCCTCTCTTCGGTTTTGTAGCCATGTCCTTGACATAGAACACCTGATTCATATCCTTGACAAGGACGAACGGTTCGTCTTTGTACCCAATATTGTTGAGGTCCACGGTTGTCATTCCATACTGGTTGTCGACTGCTACCCCGCCTCCAGTCGCCTTTACCCATTGGCACTTGAACAAAGGTACCTTAAAAGTAGGTGCATAGTTTAGTTCCCATATCTCCTCTATGCGGCCATAATATGTTTGCTTATTTCCATTAGGGTCGGTGGCATCTATGCGGAACCACTGTTTTAGTTGGTGCTCCTTTTATCTTGGGCTACTGTGTAAAATGTATTCCCATTTATCTCGTACCCTTTGTATGTGAGGATATGCCACGATGGCTGCCTAGCCAACAAATAAAGTTGCTCATCAATAATCTCATCACCCTGATATTCTTTTCGCAACCAATTGCTGAAAGTTTCCATGTGCTGACGCGTAATCCAAGCTTCAGACTTCCCTTGAAACTCGGATCGGAGCAACTCTTTATGTGTCTCGATATACGGATCCACTAAAGAGGAGTTTTGTAGAACTGTGTAGTGTGCTTTATTAAAATAATTGTCCTGTATACCAATATATGGTTTCTTCCCTAGTGTCCCCTTTCCACTTAGTCTCCCCTCGTGTTGCGATTTAGGAACACCAATCAGGTCAAGGTCGGGAATAAAGTCAACACAAAACTCAATGACCTCCTCTATTCCATAGCCCTTGGTGATGCTTCCTTCTGGTCGAGCACGGTTGTGAACATATTTCTTTAGAACTCCCATGAACCTCTCAAAGGGGAACATGTTGTGCAGGAACATAAGACCGAGAATGCTAATCTCCTTGACCAGGTGAACTAGGAGGTGTGTCATGATATTAAAGAAGGAAGGAGGGAACACCAACTCAAAGCTGACAAGGCATTGAACCACATCATTCTGTAGTTTAGCTAGATCCATTGGATCGATTGCCTTCTGAGAAATTGCATTTAGGAATGCACATAGCTTCACGGTGGCTAGACGTACATTTGGAGGTAGAATTCCTCTTAATGCAATGGGAAGCAATTGTGTCATGAGCACGTGGCAATCATGGGACTTTAAGTTTAGGAATTTCTTCTCTAGCACATTTATTATACCCTTTATATTCGAGGAGAATCTAGATGGTACCTTGATGCTTGCTAGGCATTCAAACATGCTTTCCTTCTCTTCTTTGCTAAGAGTATAGCTGGCAGGACTTAAGTAATAGCGTCCATCATATGTGTTCTCTGGATGCAGGTTGTCTCATTCTTTCAAACACCGCAGGTCCTGTCGTGCTTCAAGTGTGTCCTTAGGCTTTCCATACATACCCATGAAGCCTAGCAGGTTCACACAAAGATTCTTCGTCAGGTGCATCACATCGATCGCGCTACGGACCTCTAGGACTTGCCAATAGGGTAGCTCCCAAAATATGGACTTCTTCTTCCACATGGGTGCGTGACCGTCAGTGTCGTTCGGAACAGGTTCGCTGCCATGTGCCTTTCCAAATACTACTTTCACATCCTTGACCATATTGAGTACATCCTCACCAGTTTGGTTGCCCGGCTTGGTCTGGTGGTCTGCCTTACCATTAAAATGCTTGCCTTTCTTTCTTAGGGGGTGTTTCGCAGGAAGAAATCGATGATGGCCAAGGTACACGACCTTTCGATATTTTTTCAAGAATATACCTTTAATGTCATCGAAACAGTGCGTGCACGCATTATATCCCTTGTTTGATTGTCCTGAAAGATTACTTAGAGTAGGCCAATCATTGATTGTTACAACAACAATGCTCGCAGGTCAAAGTGCTCCTGTTTGTGCTCATCCCACACACGTACACCTGGTCTGTTCCACAAAAGTAGAAGTTCTTCAACTAATGGCCTCAGGTACACATCAATGTCATTGCTAGGTTGCCTTAGGCCTTGGATGAGCACTGGCATCATAATAAACTTACGCTTCATGCATAACCAGGGAGGAAGGTTGTAGATGCATAGAGTAATAGGCCAAGTGCTATGACTACTGCTCTGCTCCCTGAAAGGATTCATACCATCCGTACTTAAAGCAAACCTTAAGTTTCTTGCGTCATTTGCAAACTTCGAGAATTCTCTATCGATTGCTCTCCACTGGGACCCATCAGCAGGGTGTCTCAACATATTATCTACCTTACGGTCTTCTTTATGCCATCACAACAACTATGCATGGTCTTTGTTTCTGAACAGACGTTTCAAGCATGGTATTATAGGAGCATACCACATAATCTTGGCAGAGATTTTCTTCGTGGGATGTTCGCCCTCAACATCACCAGGGTCATCTCGCCTGATCTTATACCGCGATGCATGATATGCCGGGCATGCATCTAACTTCTCATACTCCTCGCCACAGTAGAGGATGCAGTCATTAGGACATGCATGTATCTTCTGGATTTCTAATCCCAAAGGGCAGACTATCTGTTTTGCTTCGTACGTAGTGGCGGGTAATTCGTTATCCTTCGGAAGCATCTTCTTTTGGATTTTCAGTAACTCTCCAAATCCCTTGTCAGATACACCATTCTTTGCCTTCCATTGCAGCAATTCCAGTGTGGTACCCAACTTTTTCTGCCCCGCATCATAAGTTGGGTATAGCAATTTCTTGTGATCCTCTACCATGCGCTCGAACTTGATCTTCTCCTTTTCACTTTCGCATTCTCTTTGTGCGTCACGAATGGCCTAACCAAGATCATCAGCGAGCTCATCTTCTGCCCCTACCTCTTCTTCAGCTTCCCCCATTGCAGTATCATTGAAGACCCCATATTCAGCAATAATGTCATCATCGTCCCATTGTTCTTCTTCACCTTCTTCCATTACAACCCCGGTTTCTCCATGCTTCGTCCAACAAATATAGTTTGGCATGAAACCCGACTTCAACAAGTGTGAATGAAGACTCCTTGAGCTAGCATATTCCTTCAAATTCTTACATACGACACATGGGCAGCACATGAAACCATCGCGTTTCTTTGCCTCGGCCACACGTAAGAAAGAATGTACGTCCTCAATGAACTCTTGGGAGCGGCGATCAGCATTGTACATCTAATGCCGGCTCATCTGCATTACATGACATACATACCATATTAAAACCTAGAACATAATTAGTTAATTATACGACATGCATACCACCACACAAGGTATTAATTTATGAAAGTTTCGCTACAATATAGACAATCCCAACTACCACTAAAAAAACCAAAGCTAAAATGAACTTCAGCAGCATAAGGATTTCGCGACCAATCCCAACTAAAACAGACAGATTATGCGTTTGTTCAACATCTATGGGCTTCTTCCGCAGGATCACTGCTTCATCAGCCACCGTAGCCGCCTGTGCAAGAGAGTTTTGCACGTGTTCAACATACTCTTCCTCCCAGTACCAGCCTAAACATCCAGTGCCATCCCACTGAAATTAAAACAAAAAATTAGAACTTTAATCACAATCATCATGAAAATAAGTATAAATTAACCATAATCATCAAATGCGACAAAATAACTCACATTGCGATCCGGACACTTGTAGAAGATACGGCCCTTGTTGGGACACTCCTTTCTCACCCGGTACTCCATCACAATCTTCTCCTCACACTTGCTGCATGCAATGAGAGGGAGGTCCGGCCTTAGTCGCTTTGTAACCCGATGAGAGGCCGAGGACCCGGAAGCAGTTGCCATCTACACTCTATACTCATTTTTAATATAATATAAATTTCTCATTTTATAAACAAATAAAATAAAAAAACTCTAAAATTCTCTATATCTCTAAAGCATGAAGTGGGCTATGCATGCTAGAAATAAAAGCTCAATACTAGTTTTGAATAACTACTTTAACCTTCCTTCATCCAAATATGCAAACTTTAAAATGATTTTGAGCTTAAATGGCTTACAAATAAAAAAATCTACCATAAAAAAAACCATATATATCTAGTCCACAAAATGAAATAAGTTACTGATGAAACAAGAGAGTATAAAGTTGGTAACCTTTAGAACCAAAGAATTGATGGAGGAATGAAAGAAATCTTGTGATCACCGGTGATGAGGAAGAAGAGAGGCCGGCGATGAAGCAAGAACACTGAGCTCGAAGTGGCTCGGGCTCGGGAAGGAACAAGGGGTATATAGGAGGGGACCTGTAGTCCCGGTTGTAGACAGAAACCGGGACTAAATGTCCCTTTCTAGTCCCGGACGGAGCCTCCAGCCGGGAGTAGACTTTTACTCCCGGTTGGAGGTACAAACCGGGAGTAAAAGTGAACCTTTAGTCCCGGTTTGTAGCGCCAACCGGGACTAAAGGTCCCCTGCAGCAAAAGCCTGCCGCAGTAGCCGTTGGGCAGGAACCTTTAGTCCCGGTTGGAGCTACAAACCGGGACTAAAGGTCTCTCTATTCTCGGGCGCGAAAAATACCGTGACTAAAGCCAAATTTCGAGGTGGGATCAAATGTCGTTTCTCTAGTAGTGCATGACCGTATTCCCTGTTGATCTTCAGATGCAACAAATATATTAAAACACAGAAGTAACATTCCATTTGGTTCAACCATATCAAGCAGCAGCAGAGCTTTCTAGGGACATCTAGAAAGCCTAGGACCCCACAAGATATGGGCCCAAGCTTTTCCAATGAAAATAATAAGCTCAGGTGGGCAGAAGACCAGGTTACCTGATTTGTTGTTCCAGATAATCTGAAAAGATGATCTAGTAACAATTGCAGCATTCTTGCCCAATGAGCATGATGGAACCACACAGCCGAATGGATCAGAATCACTTTTCTTTTGCCTTCTCAACGTCTCATAGAGGTCTACAGAAAGATATCTTTTTGGGACCAACATATCAACGAAATGTATGAAATAACCAAAACGAATGAGATACTTCAGATGTCAACTTACAAACAAAGTGGGCTCTGAATGTACAGTTGCCTCATAGCCACTAGTGCTGATCCCATTCAAGTTTGTCACATGTGCCCCTTAAGAACTCACTAAGCAATTTTTTTTTTCTATTTATGGAAAGCTTCTGCACATATAAGCAAGAATGAGAAAATCGGTATAAGTGGACAGTGATGCAAACCCTATAAGACAAAAGCTTGCACCACAATAAGCAATATAACACTTAAGAAAACCAGATGTAGAATAAAATGGCAGTGAAAATTATCTCAGAAGTCAGAATATCTAGCCTACTATGACCAACTAGAATAGCTAGACACTGAACCTAAGCAAGGCAAGATCGAGTAAGCAAGGAATGTCCCTGTGACTCTGATACCGCTGCAACCAAACTTCTCGACCATTAATATTAAAAAAATGTATAAATGATAGGCCAGTGGCCACACAAAAAACTACACCAATAGATTTCTCTATAAAGTTTTCCCTGACATACTGTAAATAAAAAAATCTGCATTCTGCTGGCCATTCACTTGGGAAAACATGGCTTTTCTGTAAATATATATCCACCGAAAAAAAACGGTAGTAATTTTTTTTTCTCGAACGTGCCTTGGGCACGGTTTTCATTAAGCAGAAGAAGAGAGTTTACACGAAATTACAACTAAACGCCATGGTAATCCACCGATTACCAAAGCACTACGGCCCACGGGCAACGAGTGAAATTGATTTACATAGTACTATGCTTGCGACGTGAATGACCCCTAAATACTACATCAATGTTAGCAAAGACAGGAGGTGCTTGTACCCCGCCAGACACCACTACTCGGCCTCGCCCTAGATCGAGCAAGCTAGCCCAACCGCGTCAGTAGAAGCTCCATCAAAAGTACGCGAGTTCCTCTCCTTCCACAGTCTCCAGCCAACTAGGAAGAAGAGCGAATCGAACCCTTTTCTCGCCGATTTTACAACGAGCTTTCTGTTCCGAATCCACCACTCCATGACATCCTCATTGACGAGCACAACATCCAGGAGATGGAGTTTGGCCAGCAGAATGGCCCAGACCTCCTTGCTGTAGACACAACCCAAGATGATATGATCCATACTCTCCATCATTTGGTCACAAGTGATACAGATGCCACTGTCTTGCAAGCCATGGCGAAACCGCCGTTCTGCGGTCCAGCATCTCCTGTGCAATACCAACCAGAAGAAGGCACGAACTCTTGGCGGCGCCGAGGTCTTCCAAATCTCCCTTGCCCCAAGAGTCCTCGAAGCACCAAAGAACATGGCTCCATAAGCCGAGGCCGAAGAGTAGGCTCCATCCGGTGTGAGCCTCCACCGAAACACATCAGGTGTTCCCTGCAAGGGCAGAAATCTCCGAACTTGCTGCCACACCAACATGAACTCGTTGATCACCTAAACCGTATGTGCTCCAGTGATGTGGCGCACCCAAGCATTACCCGGCAGTGCATCACATACCAGCGCCCCCGACGCCTTGCTGAAAAAACGGTAGTCATAGTATTATATACAATGTTTCAAGCTTTTACTGAAAAAACACAGGGAGTAGGATGGCAAACCTGAACAGCTTTATCAATGGCGCATGTCAAGAAGTTTCATCAATTAATACCATATAAGAGATGGAATTTCGTGTGTACAATGAGGTCAAGAACAGGAATGCAGGCATCCATTGTTCTCTCGGCATCACCATCGCTTAAAATTTCATCTTTTTTCAACAATGAGTCTAATCCTTGCTTACCCACAGATGCCTTATGCATGCTCTTTACCCAAGAGGCTACACCTGATTCAACTGAGATAAATTTAGCCTCTTGAATGCAAAGGCCAGCTACAGAGCAAATGAACACCAAAGGGTTGAGCTGAAAGCTGTTCCCTTCATTGAAGAACACCTAAGTAGTCAGTAGACTCGTTAGTGGGCTGATAAGAGAGCACCTATAATTTCAAAGGTAATTTTACAACAACAAAATAAGTAGAATCCTATGTTTTAATCACAGCTATAAAATTAACGAGGCCCTGAAAATAGTGGACGTCAGTAGTTTTCCCATAGAATCGAAGGTGCTATGGAATGAATACCATTACTATATATGCCTCTGAGCATCATACGATGAATATAGAGTAAGATTGTCTATTGTTCACAGGAAAACGGAATGTATCTATTACATAAATGTATGTGTATGAATCTAACCAAAATATACACATGTACAGTGTATCTGAGTAAGTGAGTAATTTGCATTTGTTCAGTGATGTCAGAATTCACTATATCTAGAGATATTATGCATGTAGCATACTACAATGCATTCCTCAGTGAGGTAAGAATTCACCATATCTAGAGATATTATGCAATTAACAAACAGATTATAGTTTTACCAAAGCATGGAGCAAAGAAGCCCGCAATAACATAGGAAGGTAAAAGGCACGTAAACATTCAACAGATTCTGCAAAGAGAGAGTTTGGAGGCCATAATACCATGTCCTGACAAAGGAAGATGTGTTTCTGTTACCCAATAATCTAGATGACCAAAGTTAGTTAGTTTTGCCTGCTGCCCTAACCATTTTATGGACTGAAACTCAGAATATATACCAAAATTCGGAATTAGAAATGGGGTCATACGCCCATATGCAAAGAAATAAAGATCCTTGGTAAATCAGAAACTATGCCACTTCAACCAAGACAGTTTTTGCCATAGGATATGAAACCAAAGTTCATTTTCTATTAATCGTGACATGGGAACAGAAATATTGAACCATGATCCACCACAAAATCTCTCTACTTTATATATGAGCGACAGTGCCAGTATAAATTAGTCCCGGACGGTCATTCAATAAGATATGAAAAATGGGATTCCATTTGAACAAGATTAAGTGCAATTTGAAGATCGAGCAAATGAAGTTTCAGTTAAAGACGCCGAGTTGGTCTTATACCTTTTTATAACTGTATCCAGAAGAACCGGGCAGGCAGAACTGCTATCACGTCCATTGCCCCCTCAACAGATTCAAACCATAAAGTGTTGTCATTGCATAAACAGAACTGAGACGTGGAACCTTATGTACTGTCCACCGATGGCTCCTATGTTAATTAATTTGGTATGTGAAATGCATTTACAGCTCGGCTACTAATTCACAACAATGCCACGTGTTCAGGGATGTCCAGAAGCAGAACAATAGTGTTGGAATTCATCAGTACTCACATCATGGAGCCAATAAGGAGCTCTCGGTAAATAATCCATTCCCTGAAAATTAATCTTGCATATCCAAAGTTGGTCTTGTAACGGCATAGTCTAATGGGGTGTTTGATCAAGGACTAATTTTTAGTTCGGATCACATCAGATACCAGTTAGGAGGACTAAACATGAGTTAACTATAAAACTAAATGCAGAAGCCGGGGCTAATTCACGAGACAAATCTATTAAGCCTAATTAATCCATGATTAGCACATGTTTATGTAGCACCACGTTGCCAAATCATTGACTAATTAGGCTTAATGGATTCGTCTCTCGCGACACACCCTAAGTTAAACTTCGGCCATCTAATCCGGCGTCACAAGCAACACGAAGCGATCAATCCTGCTACCAAATGTGACCTTATATATTCTCCTGTCAAATGCTAGAGGAGTTATATGTAGTTCTTCTCTCTTCGCTGCCTCAAAGATTTTTTCTCTCTCTCAATTCCATGTAGCATCTAATGGTAGCTTAGAATTGATCATCAGAGATACCCTGCGTACACCAACACTAGTATACTAGCTAAAACAAATGGTAATGCTCCTATCACAACGTCCGTCCACCTAGACGGGACGGACCCACCTCGTGCGCGCCTCTGCGCCTCCCGCCTTGCGCCTCTGCACCTCGCGGCTTACACTTTCGTAAAAAAACTCGCGCCTCGCTGAAAGGTCCTAATATGGCTAGAGGGGGGGTGAATAGCCTATTTAAAAATCTACAAATCAACTAGAGCAATTTGATTAGTATGACAAATAGCGTAATGCAAACTTGCTCTAGCTCTACAAGGGTTGCAAGCCACCTATCCAACAATTCTAGTTGCAATGATTACTTAGGCACACAAACTTGCTATGTAATTACTCACTAAGAGCTCTCAACCTTGCTACTCTAAAGAGCTCAACTAGATGAATATAAATAATAAAGCAAGCTCTCAAATCTAATTACACTAAAGAGCTTGTGTCAACTAGTTTGCAAGAATGTAAATAAGTGAGTAAGGTGATTATACCAACGTGTAGGGGATGAACCAATCACAAGATGAATATATAGCCAATCACCGAGAGAATGCCAAAGACAAGAGACAATCGATTTTCTCCCGAGGTTCACGTGTTTGCCAACACGCTACGTCCCCGTTGTGTCGACCAACACTTGGTGGTTCGGCGGCTAAGAGGTGTTTCACAAACCTCGTCCACACGATTGGACACCGCAAGAACCGACCCACAAGTGAGGTAACTCAATGACACGAGCAATTTACTAGAGTTACCTTTCGGCACTCCGCCGGGAAAGGTACAACTCCCCTCACAATCACCGAAGGCGGCCACGAACAATCACCAACTCGTGCCGATCCTTCACCGCTGCTCCAACCGTCTAGGTGGTGGCAACCACCAAGAGAAACAAGCGAAATCCGCAGCGCAACACGAATACCAAGTGCCTCTAGATGCAATCACTCAAGCAATGCACTTGGATTCTCTCCCAATCTCACAATGATGATGGATCAATGATGGAGATGAGTGGGAGGGCTTTGGCTAAGCTCACAAGGTTGTTATGTCAATGAAAATGTGCAAGAGTTATCCCTTGAGCCGGCCATGGGGCTATAAATAGAGCCCCCATTAAATAGAGCCGTTATACCCCTTCACTGGGCAAAACGCGCTCTGACCGGATGCTCCGGTCATACCGACCGGACGCTGGCCCTCAGCGTCCGGTCGCCCGATGGACGCCACGCGTCACCAGCTTCAAACGTTGTTCGTCAGATTTCAACGGCTACGAAGTTGACCGGACGCTCCGGTCAAAACTGACCGGACGCTGAAGCCTCAGCGTCCGGTCGTTTCCAGTAAGCTCCCCGAGGCATGTTTTTTCGACCGGACGCGTCCGGTCCACCTTGACCGGACGCAGACCAGCGTCCGGTGCTCAACCCTACCCACTATGCCGTCTGACAGCTCGATCGGACGCAGCCTTTCAGCGTCCGGTCGCTGAGTGACCCAGCGTCCGGTCAGTAGACCGACGCCAGCATCATTTCGACGAACTCCATTTCAACTCTAACTTCTTCACCCTTGCTCAAATGTGCCAACCACCAAGAATTTTGCATCCGGCGCAATAGAAAATAGACATTTCATTTTTCCAAAAGCGCCGAATTGGAGCATGTGTTAACATATTTTCACAAATATTGTCAAGGGTGTTAGCACTCCACTAGATCCTAAATGCATATGCAATGAGTTGGAGCATCTAGTGGCACTTTGATAACCGCATTTCAATACGAGTTACACTCCTCTTAATAGTACGGCTATCTATCCTAAATGTGATCACACTCACTAAGTGTCTTGATCACTAAAACAAAATGGCTCCTACATTTTATACCTTTGCCTTGAGCCTTTTGTTTTTCTCTTTCTTCTTTTCCAAGTTCAAGCATTTGATCATCACCATGCTATCACCATTGTCATGATCTTCGTCATTGCTTCATCACTTGGAGTAGTGCTACCTATCTCATAATCATCTTGATAAACTAGGTTAGCACTTAGAGTTTCATCAATTAACCAAAACCAAACTAGAGCTTTCACTCGCACAGTCACACGGACCCGCCTCGCGCCATGTGTGTCCTGCGTTTCGCGCCCCACGCCCCTGCGCCTCCCTGTCTCGCGCCATGCACCCCTACACCTCGCGCCTCGCACGGTTGCACCAGACCCGCCTCGCGCCTCGTGCTGTGCACCCCACCCATGCCTCGCGCCTCCTCGTGCCTCACGCCGCGTACTGCCCACGCCTCGTGCTATGGTCCCAGCGCCGCGTTAACTAGCCTCCATTGGACGGCAGGAATTACATGAACACATGTTGTACGTGTTTCAGATGTATGTTGTATAAATTTTATCTGGATGTTGCAAAAGTAGATCTCGTGTTGCATATGTTGCAATGGTTATACAAGTATGTTGCAAGTGTTTTATCTGGATATTGCATATGTTGCAGTGGCTATACATGTATGTTCCAAATGTTTCACCTGTTTCAGACCTATGTTGCAAGTGTTTCATCTGGTTGTTACATATGTTTCAGACATATGTTGCATGCGTCTATTCAAAATATTTCATCTGTTTTAGACGTATGTTGCAAATATGTTTATCTGTATGTTGTAGTTGCTATACACATATGTTGTAAACATATGCTTGCAAATATTTCACCTATTTTAGACGTATGTTGCAGAAGTGCTTTCATGTTGCAACATTAGCAGTCGTAGGAAGCGGACGCATGTAGATGCGGTCCCCGTGTGCGTAGCAATCCCCACCTGCATGCGCATTAGCACGAGGCGGGCATCAGTAGGCACAAGGTGGAACGAGGCGCACAACTATATATGTAAGCGCACTAGCATGCAAGGGCGGGTTTACAGGCGCAGTAGTTGCATGCTAGAGGTGCAAGCGCTGAGTTGCATACGGGGCGAGTTTTTTTTGGAAAAGGCAGGACAGGCGGGGCGGGCAGGACGAGCGCACCAGGCGGGACAGGTGCAGGCGTCCGGATGCGTACTCACGTCAGACGTCCGGGCTCTAGTCGTCCCTGAAACAAACGAAGCCCTGAAACAACCGAACGAGCAGGCGAAGCAATAGCCAGTCAGCTCCTACGGATCGGACCACTGGCGAAGCCACCGCCCGGCGACCCGGACATGCAAAGAAGGTTTTTCTTTATATTTATAGATAAATAATATATTTTTTTAGATAAATATTTTCAATGAAAATTGTTCGGATTTCTAAAAGTTTCTGACTCCGCGACTGGATGGGACAACGGTGCTGCCGGGGCCTGGGGACGGAGTCGTCACTTTGGCAGGACGACGACTAGTACTGCTACGCATTAGCGGGTTATCTGTAGCCGTGCCGGTTGCCACCCGCGGTGCCCCTCCCCCCTGTTCGCGGAAAGCGCGCAGGAAACGTGCGGAAATCTAGGCGCCGAAGAAGCTGCCACGGCGCGTGGCAGAGGGCGCGCGCGGGGAAAGGGACGCCGCGCGAGCAGCCGGTGCCGCGACCGCCAGTAGAGCTAGTCGGCGTCGACAAGGACACGCGGAAAAGATCGCGTCGCCCATCAAACTCAGCTGGTGGTACTGTAGTCTCTCTCACTCTATCTCTCTCTGTAGCCTTGTTTAGAATGTAAGTTTTTTCACTCTCTCCATCCTATCAAATCTTTAGACACATGCATGGAGTATTAAATGTAGATAAAAAAATAAATAATTATACAGTTTGATTATAAATTACGAGACGAATCTTTTGAGCCCAATTAATCCATAATTGAACAATAATTATCAAATACAAACGAAAGTGCTACAGTGCCGAATACTAAGTCCTAACCCAATCTAAACAGCCTCATAGACATGCGCCACAACCTGCGCAACGCGGTGGACTGCACACTGCTGGCTCACTGGACAGCAGCACACCGGAAAGCGGAAGCTAGCTAGCAGTAGCAGTCGCCAGTCTAGCTGTAGGCTGTAGCAAGAGTGCGACGCGTCTCGTTGGATTCTCCGCCGACTACAGTGGATCGGTGGATCTGCGTGCGACGTTTTTCAGGTACCGCCTACAGCAGCTTTTATATATATATATATATATATATATATATATATATATATAGCTATGATATATAGCTCCTAGATTCCGTGTAACAAGAGCGTTTTGGTTCCTGTTTAGTTACTGTTCAAGGATCCTGAGCATCCACGTGGCCTCGTGCGTGTGTGAGCGTCGATTTGGTTCCTGTTCAGTTATCGTTCACGAATCCTGAGCATCCACGTGGGCTCGTGCGTGTGTGAGCGTCGATTTGGGCTCTCCCGATTAATTACGGCCTTGCGCCGGTTACCTCTCGCTCTCTCCGCCAAAAAAGAAAAAAAAATCACACGGCACTGCGCCTCGCCATCTCTGTCCGTATTGCGTCCTCCTCCTCTCCCCCAGCTGAGGCGCTTCCTCTCCCCCGGCGGCGCTGGCCAGCCTTGCCTACGCCGCCACCGTCCGCACTTCTTCGTCCTCCTCCTCCTCCTCCTCCTCCTCTCCCCCAGCTGCAGCGCTTTCTCACGCTCGGCGGCGGCTGCAGGCCTTGCCTACGGTTCCCCGTGGAACCAGGACGGAGAGGCAGTGACGGCGACGGCGCTTGGGTCGTCGGCAACCATGGGGCACAGGCGACGGTAAGAGCCCGCCCTCATCGTCATCTCCTCCAGCAAGCATGGGCTCCCCAACTCTACCTCGCCATCTTCCTAGCACTAAGGGCCCGTTTGGTTCGCGTAGCAGTAGAGCCTGGCTCGTATATGAGAGCCTTGCTCACATGGGACAGGCTGAGCATATGCAACGCTGTCATGTTTGGTTGAGTGTATCTACTCAGCCTGACTGAGAAGAGATGTTGTTTGGTTGCCTGTACGAAGATATACTACATGGGATAAAAATATTATAAGGTTATGATTATGATTTTTATTTTGTACAAATACACTCTTAAAGTTCTTATTTTATCTAATTATGTCTTAAACATCTTTAAAACAAATTAATATCACTTGATATTTACTAATCATACACTAATACATTATTAGTCGAGTAAACAGCTGCACCGAGCGAGCCTGGCCTAGCAGAAACGCCCGATTCGGGCGTTTTCCCAGAGCCTGGCCGCGGGGTGCTTTTTGCACGCCCAGAGCCTGGCCCGACGCCAGGAGCAGGCAACCAAACGAGGGCACCCTGCATCCCGCCAGCCTGGTTCAGGCAGATGCAGGGAACCAAACAGGCCCTAAGGTTCACGCCCTCTCCTCCTTCCCTGTCCGATCTTGATCTTCTTGGACAGAAACTATGTTTGGTTAGGTCTTGGCTACTTGCCTCCACGTGATTTCCAATTTTCCATGTCCGACAGATGCACGAGTTCTCGAGGTGCAACATCCTCTTCTCTCCTAGGTGCCAGATCCCTTCCTCGCTCATTTGCTCTCCCTCCCTCCCTCACTCACTCACTCAAATTTCCCCACACTGATTAGTTACTCTATTATGGTTGGATGCCAATGGTTCATAGAATCACCAGTAATTTTGTTTTCGCTGTTACATTACACGAAATTGATCTACGATTTTGATTCATTCTGATCAGAGCGCCGAGAACGCAGCGATTCTAGGAGCTATATGGAGTTACATATTACGGCCTTGCGCCGGTTACCTCTCGCTCTCTCCGCCAAAAAAGAAAAAAAAATCACACGGCACTGCGCCTCGCCATCTCTGTCCGTATTGCGTCCTCCTCCTCTCCCCCAGCTGAGGCGCTTCCTCTCCCCCGGCGGCGCTTGCCAGCCTTGCCTACGCCGCCACCGTCCGCACTTCTTCGTCCTCCTCCTCCTCCTCCTCCTCTCCCCCAGCTGCAGCGCTTTCTCACGCTCGGCGGCGGCTGCAGGCCTTGCCTACGGTTCCCCGTGGAACCAGGACGGAGAGGCAGTGACGGCGACGGCGCTTGGGTCGTCGGCAACCATGGGGCACAGGCGACGGTAAGAGCCCGCCCTCATCGTCATCTCCTCCAGCAAGCATGGACTCCCCAACTCTACCTCGCCATCTTCCTAGCACTAAGGTTCACGCCCTCTCCTCCTTCCCTGTCCGATCTTGATCTTCTTGGACAGAAACTATGTTTGGTTAGGTCTTGGCTACTTGCCTCCACGTGATTTCCAATTTTCCATGTCCGACAGATGCACGAGTTCTCGAGGTGCAACATCCTCTTCTCTCCTAGGTGCCAGATCCCTTCCTCGCTCATTTGCTCTCCCTCCCTCCCTCCCTCCCTCACTCACTCACTCACTCACTCAAATTTCCCCACACTGATTAGTTACTCTATTATGGTTGGATGCCAATGGTTCATAGAATCACCAGTAATTTTGTTTTCGCTGTTACATTACACGAAATTGATCTACGATTTTGATTCATTCTGTACTGTACTACTCTTTTATCTATTTATAATATATATATTTAAGCAGCAGGGAGAAACTCCTACTGATCCCTCAAAAAAAAAAACATTGCACGAGTCACTGCCCAGATCAGCTTATCTGCCTCTCTGTGTTCTGACTATGATGAGTGTATGATTCTGATTGTTTTTTAGTGTAAATAATTTTGTGCAAAATTGATTTACATGTACTCTGTCAAACATCTATAGGTAACTATTTCGCTCTATGATTTCTCTGAATTTTGTGTGGAGTAATTATTTGGCTCTACTATGACTTCTCTTTATTTGATTCTGTCATCCTGTGAAACATCTGAATGAGCCCATTTTGTACATTGCTAGAGTGCAGTCAGCACTGCAAATTTACACTTCTCCATCTCTTTTTCCTGTCAGATTGTTTCATGTTCTCCGTTTTACCCTCTGTATGTATGGTTCTCATTGTGTTTTAGCATAAACAATATAGTACACAATTGATCTACAAGTAATTATTTGGCTCCAGGATTCCTCTATTACATTCACCTTATTTGGTTCCGTGAGACATCTATGAGTGCATTGTGTGAATTGCAATCAGCATTGAAACTTTTCTTTGGTTATCTATTTGTTGAGCAGAAAACTAAAACTGCTCTTTTGCAGAGGTGGACCTCCGTTTTTTCTCATACCTCTGAGTCCTGTTTTTCGATGTTCAGCATTAGGATATATGCCATCAGCATGGGCCATAGTTCATGTTTCTGATTACCCGTCAAGATTTGACATGCTGTGGACATGGTTGTAATCCTACGTACACAAAGGTAAAATCGTTCCTTCTGTGTGGTGCATCTCATAAGTTATGCCCATTTTCAAGTGTTGTTTTACTTAGCTTATTTG
This sequence comes from Miscanthus floridulus, assembly GCF_019320115.1. Lineage (NCBI taxonomy): Eukaryota > Viridiplantae > Streptophyta > Magnoliopsida > Poales > Poaceae > Miscanthus > Miscanthus floridulus. Next base: position 14,893,385 of record NC_089589.1, on the reverse strand, counting down.
AACTAAACGGGTACCACATCGATATAGACCTCCATTATTTCGATCAAATTAGTGAGTCAAAAGTTCATTGTCGAAGACCATGTGCATTTAAGCTTGAGGGGATAGATTCTTTGTTCATTTTGTACCAATATCTGTTGTGTGTCAATTATTTCCTTCTTTCTGTATGACTTAAGTTACCTAGCCTACCCACTTAGCCTACAATCAACAGATAAAATTTTGAAAGATTTTTCTCCCTGTGTCATGTAGGGACAGTGAAGCAAAATAGCTAGCACAGATAACCTTGGCACTACAACTGCATAATGGTTTGTGGACATGGATCATATCTTAGATGTTATGTAGGCTACACATGAACTGGATATAATTATCGCGCCAAGGTAAGTATCATGTGTGTTATCATAGACAGACAACCTTTGCACCTATGCCCTCAACTGAAAATGAATGATTGGCACTTAAACACAAAAATGGCTCTCTTTTTCTATTTGTGTCTTCTGATTCTTCCAAAATAAAATGCAGCAAGACCTGAATTACATGATATGAATTCAGAAATACAATGCATATCTCTATTTATATCATATTTCATTTGATAATGATCTGTGCTAAACTACAGGATGGAAATACCACTATCTAATATCATTTTTTCTTGCGTAGGATTACAGGTTCATATACATGGCGATAGGTACGACAAGAATAGCTAAAATCATGATGTATAGTCAACAAAGATGATATTTCTTTTCTCTCAAAAAGGCACAAAGTCTTCCAGAATTGAAATGAATTGTGGATATATGTTAGAGCTAGGTGCAACTTCAATAGATGGTTTATGCAGCAACAACAGTACCAAACTAGGCTAAGATGAAGCCCTACAACGTACACTCTTTATCAATCACGTCAAGGCACTGAGTCCCATACTGTTATTAAGGTGTCAGTTGTAAAGGAGTAAGTTCTTCTGGTGATCAAAATTTTTACGTGCCTACAAAGTGATATATATCCTGTAATGCTAGGATTTTGATGTTTTCAGGATTTTGTATGTGACTGTCATGTTGTATCATACTTCATATACATGTTTGATACATATATGTTTGTCTATTCATACGAAATCAACTGTTACACTTTCGGATCATTGATTATAGGATTTGAGGGTTCCTATATCTAATTCTCTTAGGTGCCGCACTGGACCTCACCATGTGCGATGGTCTAAGTTTTAACGGGCTAGCCCACTCTGACCTATATGCGTTTCATCAGCCTCAAAACATGAATATAATTAATCAGACCAGCAGTACAAAAAGCTGCTTATGTGTGCCTCCCACACAGGCAGGGCCATTAGCATGACAAAGCAATGCGGGCGCGGCGAAGCGCGCCTCTCTTCCTAGTTGTTCAAAACGTCAGTGTTTCGCACGGAAATAAGGGGTGTTCGGATACATGCACGGAGGTATAAGAGATGTCACATCGGACATAGGTGTCGTATGGAATGTTTGAATACTAATAAAAAAATAAATTATAGAAGTCCTTAGTAATCCACGAGATGAATCTATTAAGCCTAACTAATTTATCATCAGCACATGTTTACTATAGCATAACATTGTCAAATCATGGACTAATTAGGTTTAATAAATCCGTCTCGCAAATTAGTCTCAATTTGTGCATTTAGTTTTATAAATAGTCTATATTTAATATTTTATGTATATGTTCAAATATCTAATGGAAGAGCGACTAAAGTTCAGGAGGTGGAACCAAACACCCCTAAGATGCCCTTGGCTTGCATTGCATCACTGCTGACTGCTTGTGCGGTTGCGCGCGCCACCAGGTCCCCATTTCTGTGTTGTTACTTGTTAGCGTCAGCAAAACCAACACACGAAGTCACGCACGTCGTCAAGACGTCAACGTTGGCAACATGTGTGCTGCAGCAGCAAATTAAGTAGCGTAGCGTACGTACGTTGGCAACCGGGGAGTGCTACGAGACCTAAGGGCCGGGGTGACACAGCAGTGAGTAGCTCGGTTGTCTTGAGAAGACTCACGTAGTACGCAACAACGGATGTCATGGGAACCGAGTGATTCACGCACAATCGGCTAATCTAGCTGAGTGCATGCGAGGCGAGACGACGATGGAAAAAGTTGGTGGGAGCGCGTCTCGATCTGTGATGACGATGACGAACTAACGATGAAGACGTGTGGACGGGATGACCAGAAGTAATGCGAGGTGGCCAGGGCCGATCGAAGGCGACCGCATCTCCGGCCGATTCTCCATGCATTTCACCGCCGACGTAACGTACGGTGCGGCGAGCTCGATCCGCCTTTGTCGTCGCCTCCTCCTCTTGACCGTGTCAATAATCCGATCCGAGCGACAGCGCTGCCGTGGTACGCTCTCACTGTTCGACAACTGTGCGCTTTCTACGACAGAGACGACGGTGCATGCTAAAAACAACACTAGCGTGGGCGCGTGGCCATTTCTATTCCACATCTCCACACGCCCACGACGTCCGACCGACCAACCGACGTACGCTGCAGCAAGCACAGCAGGAGTGGCTGCCGTGGAGGAGACGGTGTGCCTCCTTTTTCTTTGATTTCCTTTTTTTTATTTACCGTTCTACAAATCACGATTTAAATTTGACCGTTGATGTGCCTGCATTGGAATCCTGCCACAAAAAATGCACCCTATATATAACTAGGGAGGCACAAGCTGTTCTTTTTTATCCATTATTTGTTAGTTGAAGTTGACGTACGACTCTTTGTGATCGAAAGTCCATCTCCTTAGTCTTCGACTTGACAGGATGTCGTATTTTCCTGGATTTAATAGCGGTTCGACTCTACCTTTTCGGAGGCCTACGGTGCTTCTAGGGATAGAGTCTGCATGTGCGTGTATTCCTTTCACTACGGGATACTGTGTATTTACCGAGTGTGAGTAACACTCGGCAAATAGTGCTACACACTAGGCAAACTCTTTACCGAGTGTCACACTCGGTAAAGTGGACTCGGCAAATAACGACTCGGTAACGTTATTTTACCGAGTGTCTAATATCGGCACACTCGGAACATAGGTTTACCGAGTGCTGAAATAACACTCGATAAACAATTATGACTTGACGGTCGTCAGCCTCCAAACTGACCGTTAACGGCGACTTTTACCGAGTGTGACCAGCAGCACTCGGTAAATAAATTAGCATTTCGTGATTAAAACAATTCCGCAAATAAATTTTTTGAATAATGTTTACCGAGTGTAGCTCCTAACACTCGGTAAAAGAATAACCAATTTCGTGATTAAAACAATTCCGCAAATAAACTTCGGGAAATAATGTTTACCGAGTGTTCCCACTCGGTAAAAAGTAGTTAAATATTTCCGAGTCGGGACGCGGCACTCGGTAAAAAATGGCACACTCGGCAAAATTCACAGAATCAGAACCAATTTGGTTCTGTTCGCTGTTTTACCGAGTGCTACACTCGGTAAAACTGACAGAATCTCTATTTTACCGAGTGCTACACTCGGTAAAATATGTCCACAGAATTTTTTTTGTTTGTTTCAGTGCATATCCAGTCACAATAAGCAACAAAATCACAGGACATTATAATAACATGACAGATAGGCAATATATATCACATATATGTCCACAAATGTCACATCCACTCACAATAACCAACATATGTCGACAAGCACCATGCAAAGTCCACAAACACCATCAACATGTGTCCAAAGTCCACAAAGTTCAACCAAGTCCACAGTTCAATATACAAACCCATCAAACAAGGTCGGATGGCCTGTCACGTGGTCGGAGGCCTGCGGAGAAACGGAGTCAAGTCCAGGTCTTGATCACCCTGCATATCGTTGTTCGATCCAGCTGTAGAAGGTCCCTAGAATGAGATTGCACATGTGAGTTATCTGGATGAAAGCAAATTCTAAGGTGTAAGCTATGGTAGGTCAAACTAAGGTATAAGTCGAAGGTATATGACACGAAAGTGAAGAGTGCATCTAAGTGACTCACAGGAGTGCCGTCGCGCGGAGGTGGAGGCACCAACGGTATCATCGGCGGCGACGGAGGCGGTGGAGGCTGGCCCATGCTCTGAGAAAAACGGGCCATGTACTCGTACCAGTCCTTGTGCGCCTGCTGGAAGGCCTCAAGCTGGGCCTGCACTCGCGCCCTCTCCTGTGCCAACTCGGCCTGGTGCGACAGCTCGAGGGCCTGAAGCTGGCTCTGTGAGGCCTGCTGTGACTCCTGCAGGGCTTCAATCTGGGCCTACAATTATTTATCACATAGTTAGAATGCAAATAAAGAACGAGTAGAAAATGAATGGACAACGAATACAACAGAACTAACCTGGAGTGCTACCACCTGGGGCTGTGAGCGTGGGCGTATGGCCGGACTCGAACTCGTGCTCCGGGCTCTAATCTGGGCGAGTGTCTGAGTGTTGGCCGTGTCTATGGTGCTGTTGCCCATATAGTACCGTCCGTGTGGCTTACCTGGTCCCAACCTCATGACGATGTCACCCTCGAGGTCAGCGGTGCTCGGATCAAATTCTGACCCATGGATCTCTCTCGCCATCGCCGTGTACTCGCTGAGGCGCCTGTGCACGCTCGGGTTGCTGTATGCCTCGGGCGGGTCCTCCGCGTTGTAGACGAGGTCGGGGTCCTTTGCCTTGCCCTTGTGTGCCAAGGCATATGCCTTGAACGAGGCGCACTCCTGACCGGGGTGGAACCGCGTCTGCAGGAAGAAGCACAACAATAAGATATTATGCATTCAGAAGTTAGCATAGCAACAACGAAATGAAATCCGCGTACATATCTGGCTGCATATTCCTTGAGGGTAGTGGGGCCTTGTTTGTGCGAGGAACCCTGCATCATCGCACGGCAACGTGAGCGTACGGCGTGATATTGCTCGTACTCCTCACTCAACCACTTGTCCACAATGGCCTCCCAGCAGTTGTCCATCCCCGCACACCAAGCAGGAGGCACCTGCACGTACACGAGCACATGACAAATCATAAATGAATTTTAGTGCAATTAATCGCAGACGATGTAATCTCATGTTTATCGTCAAGTATTGCTCCTTAGTCAGGGGCAGGTGCACTGCCTGCGCTCTGGTGACTCTATGTCCTCTGCGGGCATGGTAAATTCTTCTGCACAGGAGCTTTGTCTCGTAGAAGAGGTCCTGCACTCGGTGAACACAGACTCTGTTCACCACGTCATCCGCGTCCTCCCTACGTACTCCCTCCGCCAAGGTGTAGTAATCCTACAAGCAAATACAGTCAGTAATATACAATTAATGTGATGTTATTATCAGCATAGTGCGATGAACACGTACCCACAGCTCTTTCATCACCCGGTCAGCCTTGCTGTTATAACACCTGCCAGCTCGATCAGTCTGATCGCTGGCGGCGTGCCAGTGGGACCACTTCATGGCGGGCTGCACAACACCATCGATCCTCACCATCCCGGGGTAGTTTGCCCTGCACAGAAGACCCAGGATCCCGTTTACTCGGCGAGAGTGACTCCCTGGGATCACCATTTCCCAATCCCTGCACAAAGTTATTGAGATTGAATATTAGTTCAGGGGTCCAAGCTCAGGGGTCTTTATCACTTCTTTGGGATCAAACCAATGGCATTTGAATATGACAGGACGAAGAGGTACACAACCAGGAAACTTGAGTTTGTATATTTCTTCAATTATTCCATAGTAGTCCAACCCATCTGTGCCTGGCGTGAAAACACCGGTATTTGTGGTTCTTCGATTCGGCCGACTCTGCTCGTGCCGAGTTGTGTGAAAGCGATATCCATTGACATCGTACACAGAGAATGACTTGACCCTAAATTCAAATCCATTGGCAACTTGCCTCAACTCGGCACTCATAGACACGTCAGTTTTGGCCTGCTAGTTCAAGTAGGATGATTTGTTATATATTTGTCAAGTTGAGAGTTAAGTACAAACAACAAATGAAATAGAACAGTACCTCCTCCTTGAACCAACAAATAAAAGTGGGATTTCGTTCTCCCGCGCCATGTCTTAGAAGGGTTTCAACTTTCGCTTCGGTGGGTTCCCTCCGTGATGGACGATGGTAGAGGAGAACAAATTTGCTATAACGGCCGTTAACAAGAGGGTTGGATGGGTGCATGCGAAATATTGACAAGAAAAGAAACAAGTTTGTGTAAAACTTACGCAATGTACGGGCCAACCTCTTCAAGGTTCCGCAACACATACAGCTGGATAGAGCGCCACTCTTCTAGGCTCAACATCTTCAAGGTAGGTTCACTTGCACTTCCGAGTTGCCCTCGGAAAAGGCTGAGGGTCGACTGATTGTCGGCAGCATTGTAACGAGGGGGTGGATTATGCACGTTAGGAAGGTTGTCGGCATAGTATCTTGTTGTGAAGTATGACACCTCCTCCACAATGGATGCCTCTGCACAGGAAGCTTCAATTTTGCATTTATTTTTGCATTTTGTTCTAAGAACCTTTAGGCATCGCTCAATTGGATAGCACCAACGGGCATGCACAGGGCCCCCCATTTTTGCCTCATATGGTAGGTGCAAGAGCAAATGTTGCATCGGATTGAAGAAGCTGGGGGAAAGATCTTCTCCAACTTGCAGAGCAACACCAGGGCCATTCTTTCCATTTCTTCAATCTCGGTCCGAGATATCTCCTTAGCACATAGCTTACGGAAGAACATGCTCAACTCTGCCATCACTCGCCAGATGTGATCAGGGAAATAGCCACGAACCATCACCGGAAGAAGGCACTCAATCCATATGTGGTAATCATGACTCTTGAGCCCTGTGATTCGCATGGTACTTAAGTTCACACCCCTCCTCCAATTCGCTGCATACCCGTCAGGGAACATCAATGATTGGAACCATTGAAGAACTTCTTTCTTTTGGGCCCTCGTTAGGACGAAGTCGGCCTTAGGCTTCTTCCATGACTTCCCGCGTAAGGGAGGCAACATGTTTAGCTTTGGTCTATCGCACAGCGTTGCTTGATCCAATCTAGCTTTGACATTGTCCTTTGACTTTTCCCAGTCCATGATTGTGTGAAGGACCGCCTCGGCGAAATTCTTTTCAGTGTGCATTACATCAATGTTATGTGGAAGAAGGAGGTCCTTAAAGTAAGGAAGCTTCCACAAGCACGACTTGTGTGTCTAGGCATGCTCTTTTCCATATCCCACGAAGCCCCCTTTTCATTGTCGACCACAAGACCATCTAACATCTCAAGAACCTGGGCACCTGTCATCATTTCCGGTGCAGAGTCTTCCACTGTGACACCTTTTCAAAAGTTCTTCTTGTCTCTCCTGAATGGGTGGTCAAGAGGGAGGAATTGTCGATGTTTGTCAAACGAAGAAAACTTGCCCCCCTTCTCCAACCGAAAGAACTCCACAGCTGACTTGCATATCGGGCATGGCATCTTCGTGTGAACACACCAGCCACAAAATAACCCATAAGCCAGGAAGTCATGCATGGAATAATGGTACCAAATATGCATTCTGAAGTTTGTCTTTGTGAATCGGTCGTATGTCACTACCCCTTCGTCCCATGCACGGACCAAATCGTCTATCAAAGGCTCCATGTACACACTCATATTAGCCCCCGGGTGTCCTGGAATTATAAGTGACAAGAAAATATTTTGCCGTTGAAAGGCGACACCAGGTGGGAGGTTGAGAGGGATGACGAATACGGGCCAACATGTGTATGGTGAAGAACCCATTCCATAAGGATTGAACCCATCAGTTGCCAGTGCAATGCGTACATTACGAGCCTCGTCAGCTTTGTCGGTATGCTTCCGATCGAAGCTTTTCCATGATTCACCATCGGACGGATGTATCATCTTGTCAGTGTATCGGCGTCCAGTTTTGTGCCACGTCATCTGTTTTGCGGATTCCTCGCTCATGAAAAGCTGTTGGATCCTCGGTATGAAAGGAAGGTACCTCAGGATCTTTGCGCCGACTTTTGTTTGCGTCTTCCGACCATCATCAGATTCTAACTCAATGTACCTAGATGCCTTACACTTCGGACAGTACTTATCGTCAGCATGTTCTCCCCTGAATAAGATGCATCCGTTCGGACAAGCATGTATCTGCTCGTACGACATCTTGAGTGCACGAAGGATTTTATTTGACTCATACGTGTTCTTTGGCAGAACGTGATCATCCGGAAGTAGGGTGCCAACTACTGTCAACAGTTGATCGAAGGATTCTCTACTCTAGCTAAACTGGGACTTCACAGCCATTAGACATGCAATGGCATCCAGTTTAGAAACATTGGTGCGCCCGTGAAGGGGTTGTTGTGCCGCATCCAACATGGCGTAAAACGCCTTTGCAGTTTGCTCTGGCTCCTGCTCTGCACTTCCTTCATCGAAAGCCATGTCATGGTCATTTAACATTTCTGCCACCCCGGCTTCAGAATCAAACTCCTCGATCCGTTGTCTCACGACCTCTTCTCTCGCACGATGGCGTTCACCATGCATGGTCCACCGGGTATAGTTCTCTACAAATCCATTGTTGACAAGATCTTTAGTCATCTCCTCATATGTTTTCATTGCCTTGTTCTTACACTTCCTACAGGGACACCATGCATGTTGCCGTCCGTTTGCAAATGCCTTCGTCATGAAATCATTGGCCTTCTCAATCCATTCATTTGTGTATTGACCCCTCTTCTGATAGCCCGTGTACATCCACTGACGGTCATCCATCCTAACATATAGACGATATTGCAGTTTAGAGCAATAGAGTAGTAGTGCTAGAGAAAAACCATATGAGATGATAAAGAGACATTCATGTTCTTGGTCGATTCACATAGAAGATGTTTGCTAGATTGGATGATGAGATTTTTCTCCAACCAGCAGGAGAGCAGCCCGTCATTATATTAAGGAGAGAACAAATACAAGAAAACTACCAGAGCAGGGCGAAACACACCCAAAAGCACACACAGCCCAAAGAAAGAAGCATAAAAGAAAAAGAAAAGAAATACTCCCAAGAGAATGTAGTGAAAGGCTGGAAGCCATATTCGGTAGCTACAAATAAAACTGGAAATAAGATCAATTCCTCCAGTAAAAATAAGAATACAACATCAATAGAGGATGTGGATTCCTGCAATATTGTGCAGATGTCAACTTTGCGAGGAAAACAAAAGCCAGTCTGAAACTCGCAGATGCTTAACTCTATGGCATTGCTCAACGTTTTGTACTGGATGTTCAGCCAGAGGGCATGCACTTTGATTATGCTGTAATAACGCTGAATTTACTGGTCCTGATGCAATGCAATGGACTGGGGCTTTGTCCCTGGAACTCTAAAAAACTAGTAATATATATGTGGAATATCTATGTGTATCCTAACAACACCTTTCTATAGGTAAAGCTTTTGTTCATCACCTAAAGGTTTATGTTCCAATTAGTGCAGGAAAAATACAGTCTAACATAGACATGCAAACAGTTAAATCTTAGAAGCATATTGTACCTGTCAACAGAACTCCAGTAGAAATAACAACTATAATTCCTAGAAGCTTGATGCTAGGATTCTCCAACCTTGAAAATAGGAAGAAACTTTTAGATGTGCATATCATCGAAAACAATGGAGAAGAAAGAAAAAACGCTCAGAAATGCATGTTAGTTAGGGAGCGATGGTGACCCCTTCCTTAAGAAAACAAATGAATATTATGACACTGTAATAAACTTATCACAAGAAAATAATAAATGGATAGAATGTAATCAAACAAGTTAGTGGAGCAGGTTCTATGTGATCCAATGAGGTTGCAATTGCAACAAAACTATCGAACAAGAATAAGTGTTCATCTGTACTCAAAGAATTTTTTGCAAGTTATAATTAAAGAAGGAAGCAGTAACTTAGAGAAAATATTTCATATGAAAGTTATGATAAAAAAAAAACATGTATTCGAAATTAGCTTTCTTACGACTTCTCTACTTAGAAAAAGTTACATTGTACTGCTTGGCATGTCCAGATACTAGACAATTAGTGTGGCAGTGCCTGTGTCCATTTAAAGTTCACACCAGATCCTCATGTGGGTTAAGGGAAGTGTGCGTTTATCACTGCTGTACATTTGAACCACAATTTTTTGCTTTCATGTAAAACGTTAGTAACACTTCTTTCTAGCTTAAGACTACCATGCTTCATTAGTGCCCGGCATTGGCTGCTTCAACTAATTGTCTTAAAAAGCTACTACCATATTTTTTTTCGCGAGCGGGTTTGCACCCGTTTTTCATTAAGAGGACAAGAGTTTTAAACCTTACAACACTGACAGTAAAGGTGGCGAGGAGCCTCCAACACCGCCAAGGGACAGCCTAACTACTGGAGATAGATCAGTCATCAGTGTCTTAATTCGATTCGTCTCGATCCACCATTCATGCATACTGTTACGACGACTTTATCAGTCGTACTCTCTTTAGTGTACTGATGTGTGGATAAGGCATTTTTGGTTTGAAATATATTGCAATGATTTCTAAAATGTGGATCTTTTTGGTGTCGCGGGTTCAAATTTCCTTCATGTTTTATCTGCATAAAGATGATCAGTTTGGTTATCAGCTAGCTTTATTTCTGTCTCTGAGAATCCACTAATGCATTTCTCATCAGTCAGACACATAACTTCAGCATGTTTCTTTGATGTCTCACGTCCAATCCTTTTTGAACCCAATCGAACATGTTCAATTTAATCAGAGCATGTAGATTGGACCACATTTTCCCTGGACTCTCTACCGTGGACCTCAGAAGGGTTACTACCAACTTCGAAAACAAAATATTCCATGAGGCTAATAGTAAGGTAAGCCTATTGTCTCCTCTTTTAGCTGATCAATTAGTATCATTTACATATGTGCAGCGTGTGCATTTCAGCTTCAGATCAGGAGAAGCCTGCTGCTTTCAGCGTGTGTCCTATTCACTTTCAGAAGAACAAACGAGAAACCGCCGGACTCGCTACATCCCCTATCTGACATGAATTCCACACGGGCGCGACGAGCACGCAAGCAATCCCCAAAGGTCCGTGGACGCCGAGCGCTCAGTCCGAGCAGCAGAAACGGCGGCCAGTGCAGGCAACGGGGGCCGTCCCACACGGATCCATCCATTTCCATTCCATCGCATCACGGCGCCACCAGACGGAGGGGAGAGGTGGGCAACAGGGCAGGTACCTGGCGTCGACGGGAGCAGGCAGGGGTCCCTTGTCGCCACCGGTGCGGCGGGAGCACGTACGGAAGGGGAGGCCGCGGTCAGGGGAGGGGAGAGAGTGCTCGCCGTCGCCGCTGCTGCTGGGGCCCACCCCACCCCACCTCGCGGGAACGGGAGCGAAGGAGGGAGCACGGGGCGGCGTCGGCGGAGGGGATCGTCGTCCGGTGCGCCGGTGCCGCTGTCTCTCTCTCCGTCTCTCTCTCTCTCCGTCTCTCCAGTGGCGGCGGCTGTGGGGGACCGCCCGGTGGCGGCGGTGGTGGAGGGGAGGAGGCGGCCGCGGCGGTGGGGAGGCGTGTGCGGTGTTGAAAGGTCCTAATGGCTAGAGGGGGGGGTGAATAGCCTAATAAAAATTTCTACAACAACACTTAACCAAATGGTTAGACAATTATGAGGCGAAGCGAGTGTTGCGCTAGCCTACTAAAAAATGCAAGCCACCTACCACAATTCTAGTTTAGATAGTGTCAATTCACACAAGAGCAATGACACTACCCTATGTTAGTGTGCTCTCAAAGGCTAACTAAAGAGCCACACCAACCAAGCATGCAAGCTCTCACAACTAGCTACACTAAAGAGCTTGTCAACTAGTTTGCGGTAAAGTAAGAGTGAGCAAGAGAGTTATACCGCCGTGTAGTGGTAGGAACCAATCGATCACAATGATGAATACCAATGTAGACCAATCACCTCGGAATCAAATGATGAACACAATGATTTTTACCGAGGTTCACTTGCTTGCCGGCAAGCTAGTCCTCGTTGTGGCGATTCACTCACTTGGAGGTTCACGTGCTGATTGGCATCACTCGCCAAACCCTCAATAGGGTGCCGCACAACCAACACAAGATGAGGATCACACAAGCCACAAGCAATTTACTAGAGTACCTTTTGGCGCTCCGCCGGGGAAAGGTCAAGAACCCCTCACAATCACCACGATCGGAGCCGGAGCCAATCACCACCTCCGCTCAACGATCCTCGCTGCTCCAAGCCGTCTAGGTGGCGGCAACCACCAAGAGTAACAAGAGAAATCCGCAGCGAAACACAATCACCAAGTGCCTCTAGATGCAATCACTCAAGCAATGCACTTGGATTCACTCCCAATCTCACTATGATGATGAATCAATGATCTAGATGAGTCGGAGGGCTTTGGCTAAGCTCACAAGTATGCTATGTCAATAGAAATGGCCAAGAGTCTGGAGCTTGAGCCGGCCATGGGGCTATAAATAGAGCCCCAATCAAATAGAGCCGTTATACCCCTTCACTGGGCAAAACGCGTTCTGACCGGACGCTCCGGTCAGACTGACCGGACGCTGGCTCTCAGCGTCCGGTCGCTCGATGTCAGCCACGTGTCCAGACTCAACGGTCATCAGCCTCGACCGGACGCTGCTCCTTCGAACTGACCGGACGCTGAAGCCCCTGCGTCCGGTCGTTTACAGTAAGCTCCCGAGCATGACCGGACACGTCCGATAAAACTGACCGGACGCTGAAGCCCCAGCGTCCGGTCGTTTCCAGTAAGCTCCCCGAGGCATGTTTTTTTGACCGGACGCGTCTGGTCCACCTTGACCGGACGCAGACCAGCGTCCGGTGCTCAACCCTATCCACTGTGCCGTCTGACAGCTCGACCGAACGCAGCCTTTCAGCGTCCGGTCGCTGAGTGACCCAGCGTCCGGTCAGTAGACCGACGCCAGCATCATTTCGATCAACTCCATTTCAACTCTAACTTCTTCACCCTTGCTCAAGTGTGCCAACCACCAAGAATTGTGCATCCGGCGCAATAGAAAATAGACATTTCATTTTTCCAAAAGCGCCGAATTGGAGCATGTGTTAACATATTTTCACAAATATTTTTAAGGGTGTTAGCACTCCACTAGATCCTAAATGCATATGCATGTGATATCACGACATCTCGCCAAGTTTCATGATTTTCGGGATTCGTTTGAATTTTATAGAATTAAATAACCACTCGCACGCAAGTTCACGACGTTGCCCCGTGAGCACATTGATCGAAATTTGGAGACAGTCCCTAGATTTAGCATAAAGTGACACTAACAAACAAGAATAACATTTTTGGAATGGATCAAAACTATTATTCGATGCACCTGCAGTTCAAACCTACATTTTCCGGAAAATTACAAGAAAACGAAATAAAGTGAAGAAATATAGAAAACAGCAATGAAATTGTGCCAAATTTGAACATGTTGTTCATGGTACAAATACAAATCTAAGAAAAAAAGTTGGTGGCAAAAAACAAAAAAAAAATTATTTTGCCGAGTGCCAAGGTTTGGCACTCGGCAAAGTGAATATTTTGCCGAGTGCTAACCATAGGCACTCGGCAAAGCCATTATTTTGCCGAGTGCCAAACAGAAGGCACTCGGCAAAGAGGACGGCGTTGGGTACCGTTATCCCCGGGCGCCTCTTTGCCGAGTGCCCAACTTTGCCGAGTGTCTGGCACTGGGCAAAGTTTGGCTTTGCCGAGTGCCTTATTTTGCCGAGTGCCAGACACTCGGCAAAGCCCTATTTGCCGAGTGCCAAGTTTCGCCGAGTGCGGCACTCGGCAAAGGTGGCCTTTGCCGAGTGCCCGATATTTGGCACTCGGCAAAGATTTGAGCACTGGGCAAAGTCCCGGTTTCCTGTAGTGAATCGACATAATAATATATAAAAGCAGCAACATCTTAAAATTCTTGTTAAATAAGAATCTATTAATGTCATTTTGGTACACTAAATTACTACTCCCTATGTCCTCAAATATAACAAGCGATTTTCAGATAAAGTAGGGAGCCTACCAAAAGACCACATTGCCCCACACTAATTATGATGAAGGGAGTAGTTTGGTTATTATTTTCCTTAATTGTTGGCTGGTTGATTTGGTTGATGCCAAGTTTAAATGGAATCTCAATATTTGCTGCCAAAAAATACAGAGACGAGAGAGGGCTCAAGATCTAGAATACCTTGTACTATTTTGGTACAAACTTTGAACTCTAAATCTCTTATATTTCAGGACCCAGGAAGAATATACTAACTATAAGTTAAAAGTTGTAATATTTACCCTTTTTAAGCGATGAAGTGAAAAGACGCCTTATGTAAAGGAAACAAAAACATTTCAGTTACACACATCACTCGAGACATCAACTTCAATGACATAGTCTAGTATCTATGGTGACTTTATCGATTTTAGCATCTATTGACCTAATATTAGGACAATCTTAAGAATGCAATCTGTGCGTGTGCTAGTAGCGGCGAATACGCATGCCCATATTTTGTGGAAAAAATGTCTAAGGACATGGCCTTGGAGGCTCCAACCAACCCTCTCTTTATCTGTTGTAAAAAAAACCCTCTCTTTACCTTGATGTTTTTAAACAACGCTGCTATACATACGGTGGTTCCCAGTCCCTGCCTCCCTGGTTGGCATGGCATACTACCTTTGTCCCAAAAAGAATGCAACCATGAGCTGCTTGCCATGTAGAGTGATTCAAGTTTGACCAAATTTCTAGTGAATATAAGATTCATATTTATGGCTCTATATTAATTTATTATGAAAATATATTTCATAATTAATCTAATGGTATTTATTTGATATCATAAATCTTGATACTTTTTTTTATAATTGGTCAAATTTAATAAGATACTAAAACGTGACACTAGAATTCACCGTTGTCCAACGTGAAACATTTTTCTTTTATTTTAGGTTAAAAAAAGGATCTGTCTATATGAAACTTGAGTGATTTGACCTTTTTTTATCACTCAAGCAATTTGATGATACAGATCACACAAATGTAAGACAAATAAAAAACTGTGTGATTCATGGCCTTTGCTCACACGAGTAATTGAAAGGGCCAAATCACACAAAAAACAAAACAAACAAAATTCGAGTGAAACAGAGATTCATATCACACGAATTCTGGATTCCCTTATAAACCTTGCTACATGCACGATTTAAAAAAAAAACTAGAATGGAAATGAGACCAATACAGTAAGCAAAAAATCAAATAAACAAAAGCCAAAAAATTCTATTCATTGCAAAAAACAAAAACTGTTTGAGACCATTTCAAGAAGCAAACAGATCTAATAAAAAAATTCCAAAAAAAGGCAAATGAACAAAAAGACAAAAAATTCTACGCATTGCAAAAACCAAAAACTGTTTGAGACCATTTCAAGAAGCAAACAGATCTAATCAATTTATTCCAAAAAGAAAAGCAAATAAACAAAAACCCAAAAATTTCTTTGCATTGAAAAAAACAAAAATTGTTTGACACCATTGCAAATAATAAAAAAAATCTATGCATTGAAACAAACAAAAAAGGTTCTTAGAATATTTCATGAAGCAAACAAAAAAAAAAGATACCCAAAAATTTTCTATGCATTGCAAAACACAAAAAAAAATTGAAACTATTTCAGGAACCAAACATATCAAATCAAAAACAAAAAAGGCTGTTAGAACATTTCATGAAGCAAACAGACCAAAAAAACAAATACCCAAAAATTTTCTATGCATTGCCAAAGACAAAAAAATTATAAAACCATTTCAGGAACCAAACATACCAACACAAAAAAATGCAAAAAAAAAACAAAATCTACTATCATGATAATTAACTTGGTACTACTTACTGCCCCCAATCAAAGAAAAAAAACCAAAATTTGCAATATACATAGCTAAACCAAAATAATTATGACGTCATTATTTTAAAGAATCAACTTAGTAATAGACAAGTAATGATTTTTTAACACTTAGTACTACTTACAAAAATAGTACATATAAATTACACATGAACAACGGTAAATGAAGTTGAACTACACTATAACTAGGATAGCTATAGCTATAACCAGCGAACAATTATTTAGAGCTATAGCAGTAGCTGAAGAAAAATGATGCAGCAAGCTAAACATTACAAAGCCTAGAGCCAGAATGAAATAAGAATGCTGAACAAACCAATAGCTTACCGGCAAGATTTGACCAAACTACAAAGTTCGCAATTGTGAAGCCATGACCAACAACAAAGGTCCAGGAGGCCAAGAATCCATCAACAAATGAGTAGGCATTTTCAAATTCAGAGCCTGAAAAGAAAGTGTGGGCATATTCAAGCCATTCAATAACCTACAAGTTTATTAACAGCAGCCATTTAGAATATAGAAAATTAGAAATAGTCAGGTAAATAAGAAATAGTTACATTAAAAATGCATACCAATTACAACTAATGAACAACTATAAGTGACGTTGAAGTCTACAGTAACTACAAAATTATGAAAAAATTCTAAAAATCAAATGATTTCTAGGAATTGGAACCTAATGGTTGGGGACAAAAATGCAGATCAGTTACATCTGATTGATTGGTTGCACTGGGACTGAATTCATTTAATCATTTAATAAAATTCAAATGGACCAACTACAGAAATGAACTAGGCAACCTAACTAAGTTACCTAGAAGCACAACATCAGATGAATTATGGCAAGTCGCATTTCATGCAAACAAAAGTATCAATGGAAAAGGACAACTGGATGAAAAATCTTACAAATAAAATAGTAAAAAATTGTCACACCCAATTTTAAGGATAAAATTGAATGCAATAACTCATGTCTGCCCAGGGATCAGTCACACACATAAGTTGACAAATTACAAAATGTATCATCACGGTGTATCTTACATCACGATTAATACCATCACATAGTCATACACATCACAGCGGAAAAAAAGGTAGCTCTCTCGTGGTAGCTCCAACACAGGGACGGTCAACTGGTTGACCATAAGCCTAAAAGTCCTCTAGATACTCCTCATATCCGTTGATATCTGTTACCCATCTAGGATTTTTATCCAAATATTGAAAATAAACAAGCGTAAGTACTTCCCGTACTTAACAAGATAACATGGGGTTATGAAAGCTCAAAAAGGACGACTCTGGTTTACTGCGGTTAACACTTTTATTAAGTCAAGATTTTATCATCAACTATCATCAAGTTATGCTTAAGCCCCAATTAATCCCACATGATCAGATATCAGAATCAATTGTATCATATTATCATTGTAGAACATCATAAATGAACAACAATAAATGACCAGTTATTCTGTGAGTTTTCCAGGCCGCTCGTGACCATGAGCACGGCTGTTATAACAGTTTGTAACACTCTGCAGAGGTTGTGCACATTCACCGTGAGTCATGATTCCCATATGCCCGGGTTAATTACTCACATATCACTGCCAAGGTGAGCGGGCGGGGTACACTATGAAGCCATTTCATAGGTTTCGTTAACAAGTTAGGGACGCTAGGTTTCCTCGGCAGGCAGATGTAGGAACCCCCCTTTTCTATGGCACAAATCCTTCGTGGCTATACACATAAGAACAACGGCAGTCCTATACCCAACATGGCAAGCCCCTTTTGCGCCATAAAGGTAACCTCTAACAAGCTAGAAAAGGTCCTATTACTGAGCTAAAGTCAGAGCCATGTGACCCTCATGGTTGCACTGTCAGTCCCAGCTTTTGCCGACAGATAAGTCCTTATGGAGGGCCGAGAGCACCATGATCAAAAGTCATTTGCTCCTTCGCCCTATAATTCAGTTGTTTAAAAGCAATCTTTTACCTTTTCTTTCCATAGAATCATTGTTCAATATGTAGATCATGTACAGTTATGTTGAGCGCTAGCAACTACCCATATGCATATAACCCGTAGGAGACAAGGAAAACAGGATATTCAACCACTAGGATGTCCTTACGGGTATCAAAATTAGACACATGCAAATGAGTAATTAATAAATGGTGAATAGGACATCAAGGTAGATCCCATGCTATACTTGCCTTGGTTAACAAACTCCTACTGATCATCAAAGAACTCTTGGTCTCCAACGTTCTCCTCACCGTCTGAACTCGACCAACACGGCAACATACACCATTACAGGAACAATCATGCAAAGCAAACAAACCTATAGTTAGAACAGTACACCAGCAGTTTAGAAAACAAGATAAAATGTTTATGAAAAGAATCTATGTCTTTCTACGATCACATAGACGCGAAGTTCATGAAAAACAGAGCTAAAATGCGAAAGTTATGAATTAAACAGGTTTCCTATAGCAATTTATATAATTAAATATAACCTCAAAATTTAAATGTTGCAAACATGTTTAACGGTGACATTAACATGTAGAGAACTTAATTACGAACCTAACACAATTTGAACGGGTCGATTCGGAGCTAAAACGATGATTTTATAAGCAAAACAATACAGTGGCATTTTTGTAAAATAGAATGAACTATTTTCGAATTTAAATAAAATCAAATCTGGAATATTTAAACCGGCCGAGGACTGCGGGTTCAATTAGGCAAAACTTGGGGGTCTCTTTAGCAAAAAGACCCGCGAAGGGGTATCGGCCATCCGTAGCCGTTGATCAAGCAATGGACGGCTCAGATTAGAGTTGGGGGGAGAGAGAGAAGGCCGGCGGCCGGAACAGTGTTGGCACGGCGGCGCTGCCATGGCCGATGGCGAGGAGGTCGCCGGCATGATCGATACGGGCCCTACAGGCCGCGGTTTGCCCATCCGAGAGCACCGGGGAAGAGGGAAGGTGAAGGTGACCTCACCCAGGCCGAGAACGCAGTCGGAGGACGCGGCCGACGCGGTGGTGGCCATGGCCGACGACGTGAAGCTCCCAGGGGCACGCGGATAGGGCCCTAGAGGCCATGATTTATGAAAGTAAAGGCACGGGGAGAAGGAGGGGGACAAGGGGGTCTCACCGCGGATGAAAACGAGGACAAAGGCGGCTCGGGGACGACGGACCGCGCGGAGGAACGGACGTCGACGGATTTCGACGTGTCTGTGCGGCTTCCGCGCGCTCGGGCGAGTTCAAGAGTGGAGCAGGGGAGGCAACAGGGAGGGCGGCGACGGGCTCGGCTCCTTTATAGAGGCCGGGGCACGGGGGAAGACGCTCCCACGACGCGAGGTGGGCGCGGCGGCGGTTCCGCCTTGACCGGGCGCGGGACGCGGGAGGTGGGCGACGGCTCTGACGAGCGGGCCCAGGCGGTCAGCGGCAGAGCAGGAGGGAGGGCGCGACGGCAACGGTTGCCTGCCCCGATTGGGCCGGCCCAAGAAGAAAACGGGAGAAGAGGAAAGGAGAAGGGGAAGGGGGCGAGCAGGCCGGCGGGGAGTTGGGCCAGCAGGCCGAAAATGAAGAAGGGAGGGGAGAGAAATTAATTTCCTTTTCTTTTTCCAAATCAAACTTCCAAATTCATTTCCAAATGATTTTTGAATCCTTTTGAGTTTAAATCAAAACCACTCAACATATTAAATACAATGCTACAGCATGAGTGCATCAACGTGTAGATATACTGACGATTGATTTTAATTTCACAAAAAAATATTATTTTTCTATATTTGAATGCACACATAATAACATAAATAAATCAAATTTAACTATTTTAAAAGAATGCAAATTTTAGGGTGTTACAAAAATAGAGGAAAATTGTTCAATGAAAAACAAATTATTGAAAAAGAAAAAAAAGGTGCAGCAGCACGCCTAATGTGCCTACCCTTTGAAGAACCGGAAAACAAGCAGCCGCCTGCCCGTCGGCAGCAGGCAGCAGTACAACGAACATCAATGCTGAGAACACTACCATTTTACAGAGATATTTCAAAGTTCATACATCTACAACGACCACAAATAATAAAAATACAGTTTACAACAACCACTATATGCCTACCCTTTGAAGAAAAAAGACAACAAGCAACCACCTGCCCCTCGGCAGCAGGCAGCAGCACAACGAACATCAATGGGCAGATAGCAGAAACTGACATGAGCAAAAGAAAAAGCACAAGACATGACTAAACAAAGGGAATGTGTGCACAGAAATGAAGCAAAAAACAAACCTCATGCGTTATTATACTAATGAAGAAACCAAAACAAAATCCTTGCCAAGCCAAGGTAACTTTTTAAACAAAGAACTAGTTACAGTAGTGATACCTATAAATTACACCTAATCAACAACAATAAGTGCAAATGAAATGTACCATAAATACAAAAATAATCAGTAGTAAAAAGATACTAAAACATAAGTTACCTACAAGCAGTAAGCCAGTATTTAGAAAATAGAGCAGTAAGACAGATCCTAGAAAAACTGGCAACTGGATTAACAAACATCTAACCTAAAATTGAAATAGTTTCAAGAGTACAAAACACACAAATGACATAAATTTTGGAGTAGAGAAGTACATCAGATTCTAAAAAGTCTCGCTTTGCAAAAACTTCGTTCAGTGTCTCACCGTATTATGAAGCTACGCTGTTCAATAGGCAGACAAGATTTTGGTATTTCTATGATTTCCTTAGACTATGCCACCATAGACAAAATCCTGAAGGGAAATGATGCAGCAAGCTAAACATTACAATGCCTAGAGCAAGAGTGGAAGAAGAATGGTGAACAAACCCACAGTTTACCAGTAAGAATTGGGCTAACTACAGAAGTCAGCAATTGGGAAGCCATTACAAAAAACAAAGCTCCAGGAGGCCAAGAATCCATCAACAAATGAGCAGGCATTTCCCAATTCAGAGCCTGAAAAGGTGGGGGCATATACAAGCCATTGAACAACCTACAAGTTTATTAACAGCAGCCATTTAAAATATATAAAACTAGAAATAAACATGAAAATAAGTAACTTATAGAAAAAAAGTTGATGGCAACATACATGCCCAAACAGTTGACACCATGGACTGATTCAATGTAGCCACCATCTCACCCAATGACTGAAAGATCTGTACAACTCAAATATCAACAAAGAAAATATCAGAAAATCAGAAAACAAAAACTTGTAGGTTGTTACAAATACCAAAAATCTTCTATGAAAGGCAAATAAAATAAAGAACTGAGAGAACTACAAAGAATAATAATAAAAAACATAGAAACAAGAAATGAACTTACATGAATCATACCAAGAAATTACACTTGATGAACACCTGTAAGTGAAGTTAAACTATACTGTAACTAGGATACCTATAACAAGGAAGCCATTATTTAGAGCTAGAACAGTAGCACATATACTCTAATATAACATAATACAAAGTAGAAATTGAAACATATGCATGGATATAGACACTGAAAAATGCCTGGCCATTGTTAAAAAATCATAGCTTAATACTATTAAAAAATCCGCACTAATGGTTCAAACTTGATATATCATAGCTTAATATAACATAATACAAAGTAGCTCCCAAGAATAAATGACACACAGTACAAACTTGATATATCATAGCTTAATACTATTAAAAAATCACAACAGCCACAAGCAGTCTCAGGCAACCACACAGGCAGCTGCCTAATGGTTCAACAGAGACCTGGAAAAACAAACATGAAACAAGCTCACAGCAGCCACGACAGGTCCACACAGGAACAAACAAAAAGACGACGGAGAAGCTAGTTATGCAAAAGCTACACCGCCACCGGCGGGATAGCAGGCACTATGCAAACGACACAAATGAAACAGGTGGCCATGCACACCAAGCTGCTGCTTGGTCAATCCAAACTTGCAAATCACACACACATTCTATCGACTCAAGCACCAGGCACTGGCCAGGCCTAAAACAACACAAGCGTAGGCACAAAAAATCAGGAGGGAATTTATTGGACACACCAACTAATAAAATCAAACTAGGGCATCTAACTACGTTACCTGAAACAACTTTAACAACTATCTAGACGATCAAGTAAATCCGCACTAAAAATTACAAAAGATGCAGCTACAACAGATACAACTACAACTTTGCCTCCTAGTACACATGCAGCTAGACCTCATCATTGCAGCAAAAAGCTAACAATTTAGCAAAATTACATCAAAGATAACTATGAATTAAACTAAATCAACAACTGTAAGTACAGTTGAACTCTACTGTAAACTACGAGCAATCACAACTGAGCATGATAGCTACGAGCTACTACAGATAAAGTATGGAAGGACCGAAAATCAATTCAGATAAACAGAGAAGACAAAACAATATTGACACCGATTATAACTCGTATATACGGAAAAATATAGCTACTGTTAAACCAATTAAATTAAATAGATCACAAAAAAACATCATCAGAGACATTGAAACTGTAGGAACCAAGCTCAATTTGGCATAAAGCGAATTGCCTACTGCGTCTTAACTAAAAATAACTAAAAATCAATTGAGATTTACAGTTAAGCAAAACCATGATAACAATGGCACACCTGAGCAAGCCTCCACTAACAAAAATTAACTAAAATACAAATACATAGAAGATAGAAAATGTTCGAAGTATGCCACAATATCGAACAGAGTTCATCAGCTACAAACACCCAAAAAACTTATCCATCATTCAAAAAGACTAACTACTACAATCACTCATGATCCATCTATATAGATTCAAAGACAACTATACAAAGAGGACATGGTTTTAGCAACCAATGACTAAACATAAACTGGATCTACGAAAATTGGAAAACAAATACTACAATCATTCAGGATCCATCTATATAAATTCAAAAACAACTACAGAAAGATCACATGGTTTTAGCAACCAATGACTAAATATAAACCAAATCTGCAAAAAAATAGAAAACAGACTGAATAAACAACTCACCGCACAAACTAATGAGCAATGCAGAAGAACTACGACTCCAACTCAGGCCTGGACTCCGCCTCCGCCTCCACCTCCGAATCAGGCACGGGCAACTCAGGATTAGCCATGGGGTCGACCTCCCTACTACACTTTGACTTCAGCCAGTGCCTCTGCCTATATGCAAATAACAGGGAAAATCGAAAAATTAAGAACAAATAACGGGGGAAAACTAATCGAACATGTCAACATCTAAATCATTAACAAAGTGCAAAAAAGTAGTCACCAATGATGGCGAAACAATGACGGCAAGCAAATCCGACGTGGGTCTTCACGGAAAAAGCGAATCGTCAAAACACCGATGAAAATCCAGTCAGAAACAAGTAGAGAACGAGGAGATCTACAACCTCAGATCAAAAACTACAACCAAAACTCACAAAAGATGACGAATCGCCGGCGAAGAGCCACTACTGGAAACCGGCACTTTACCGAGTGCCTGCGGCACTCGGCAAAGCCTGAAATACACTCGGCAAAGGCTTTGCCGAGTGCCGCACTCGGCAAAGGGCACTCGGCAAAAAATTAATCGGCAAAGAAGCCTTTGCCGAGTGCCGGAAAAGCACTCGGCAAAGATTTACACTTGGCAAAATGAAAATGCGAAAAACCCAAAAATAATAGCAAATTTTTTTTCGGGGGAGGCCTCCATTGGCCAGCGCCCGTCCGTCCAGCGCCACCGGCCATCGAAGTCGCTGCATTTTTTGCGCAAAATTCATGGCTAACGCGACTGGCGGGATTCAAACTCACGACCTCTCCCTCGTGTGTCTGCTGCTCTACCACTGCACTACACTGTCACTTGTGTCTATATTCCATTATCTATCCTCATATATTATACTAAATCGAGAGTAAATTGCTTGTTTGAGGCCCTAAACAAATTCAAATTAAAAAGTGGTCAACTACAAAGTTTCATAACTTTTCGAGATCTACAATTTTCATTTAGGAAGTTTTTCCATCCGAGGTCATTTGAAAAATTCAAATTTCAAATTTGAGAGATTCAAATGTAGTTTTGCATGATAAGATGATTTCAAATCAAAAAGTTGTCAACTACATAGTTTCATAACTTTTGGAGATCTACAATTTTCATTTAGGAAGTTTTTCCATCCGAGGTCGTTTGAAAAATTCGAATTTCAAATTTGAGAGATTCAAACGTAGTTTTGCATGATAAGATGATTTCAAATCAAAAAGTTGTCAACTACATACTTTCATAACTTTTGGAGATCTACAATTTTCATTTAGGAAGTTTTTCCATCCGAGGTCTTTTGAAAAATTCAAAATTTAAAATTTTCAAATTCAAACGTCGTTTTTGCATGACAAGATGATTTCAAATCAAAATGTTGCCAACTACAAAATTTCATAACTTATCAAGATCTACAAAGTTTATTTTGGTCATTTGTTCATCCGACATAGTAGTAGTAACATTATTCACAAATCTTATATATCTCTCTTCTACTTTAATGAAACTAATATGAGAGATATGAGACAGATGTAGATTTTATGAACAACGTTATTGTCGCTTTGTCAAATGAAGAAATGACCAAAATAAACTTTGTAGATCTTGAGAAGTTATACAACTTTATAGTTGAAAAGTTTTTCATTTGAATTCATTTAGGGCCTCAAAAATCGCTTTGAAAAAATAATTTGCCGAGGGCCAAAAAAAAATGCACACGGCAAAATGCCTCTTTGCCAAGTGCAAAAAAAAAGGCACTCCGCAAAGACGCATTTTGCCGAGTGCCAAAAAAATGGCACTCAGCAAAATACATCTTTGCCGAGTGCTAGGAAAAAGGCACTCGACAAAGACGCATTTTGCCGAGTGCCGAAAAATGGCACTCGGCAAAATACATCTTTGCCGAGTGCCGAAAAAAAACATTCGGCAAAGCCATCTTTGCCGAGTGCAAAAAAAAACACTCGGCAAAGACGTCTTTACCGAGTGCCTGATAAAATACACTCGGTAAAGCTTCCGGCACTCGGCAAAGTGCCGATTTCTAGTAGTGAGCCCCTCCGCGTAGGGCTCCGCCTCAGCCATCGCCACCGAACGAGAGAGACGAAATAGGATGGGAAAGGGGTGAACAGTTCAAAAGAGATAAATGAGTGCGTTTTCCCAAAATGAGCTGACATGTGGGCCAGGCTGAGCAAAGAGCAATAGAGCAAACGACAAAGGATAAACGCGGCGCGCGGGAGAAGAAGGGGCTAGATCGATATAGGGTCAAATCCGACGGCCAAAAAATTCGTGTGAGGCAAACCAATAAATCACACGGGCATGATATAGCTTTTCTGTAAAAAAAAACAACCTTCCAGTCTTTGGGTGGCAGGCAATCGGCATGCCCCTCGCCTTTCTCTCCGTCCATGTGGGCCCAACTGCCATCAACTATTAGCAAAACGAGAAGGACCTGAGCTGCGAGCGTGAAAAAGGCTGTTTCGGTCTTGGATTATTTGTTCAGCTTATTCTCCCTCACATAACACTATTTAAACATCCACAACCATCCGAGCTACAGTGTCCGAAGGTACCAGCCGAACGCACTGAAAAACGTCAATACCAACGTTGCTTAATACAAAAACGCACGTGCCCCATGTGCGCATTCCCGGTCTGCCCACGTTATATATATACAGGCAAGCCGCCTCACTCATCTGCCGCACAACACAAACCACCACCACACACATTTCCCCACCTTCTCCCTCTTCTTCCACGACCTAATTCGATCGATCTAGACGTAACAGAACAGAAGCGCCCGCCATCGCCATGGAAGCAGCAGCAGAAGACTCGTCGCTGCCATGGGCGGCGCAGTGCCTGGGCGCGGCCCTGTTCGCCGCCGCCATCTGCGTGGCGGCGCTGGGCGTGGTGCTGACGCTCCTCCGTCGGTGGCCCTGGTGCAGCTGCCACGTGTGCCGGGCATACCTGACGGGGTCGTGGGCGCGGGACTTCACCAACCTCGGCGACTGGTACGCGCACCTGCTCCGGGAGTCGCCCACGGGCACCGTCCACGTCCATGTCCTCGGCTGCACCGTCACCGCCAACCCGGCCAACGTCGAGTACATGCTCCGGACCAACTTCGACAACTTCCCCAAGGGGAAGGCCTTCGCGGCGGTGCTCAGGGACCTCCTCGGCCGCGGCATCTTCAACGTAGACGGCCACGCCTGGCGCCACCAGCGCAAGATGGCCAGCCTCGAGCTCGGCAGCGTCGCCGTCCGGTCCTACGCGTTCGGGATCGTCGCGCAGGAGGTGGAGACCCGCCTCGTCCCGGTCCTCGCCGCCGCCGCCGAAGCCTTCGCGGTCGTCGACTTGCAGGACGTGTTCCGCGGCTTCGCGTTCGACACCATCTGCAAGATCTCCTTCGGCCTCGACCCCGGTTGCCTGGACCGCGGGGAGATGCCCGTGTCGAGGCTCGCCGACGCGTTCGACGCCGCCACGTGGCTCTGCGCCATGCGCGGGGCCGCGGCGTCGCCGCTGCTGTGGAAGGCCAAGCGCCTGCTCAACGTCGGCTCCGAGAGGGAGCTAAGGGAGTCCATCGCGCTCGTCGACGAGCTCGCGGCCGCCATGATCCGGGAGCGCCGCAAGCTGGGCGTCGCCGGCAGCCACGACCTCCTGTCCCGCTTCATGGCCTCGGCCGGCGACGACGCGCACGAGGTCGACGACAAATACCTCCGCGACATCGTGGTCAGCTTCCTCCTGGCCTGGCGCGACACCGTGTCGTCCGCGCTCACCACGCTCTTCATGCTCCTGTCCAGCAACCCAACCGTGGCGGCCGCCATGCGCGCGGAGGCCAGCGACGAGTCGGCTCCGCTCACGTACGAGCGCCTCAAGCGCCTGCACTACACCCACGCGGTGCTGTACGAGAACATGCGGCTGTTCCCGCCGGTGCAGTTCGACTCCAAGTTCTGCGCGGGGCCCGACGTGCTCCCCGACGGCACCTACGTGGCCGGCGGCACGCGCGTGACGTACCACCCCTACGCCATGGGCCGGATGCCGCGCATCTGGGGCGCCGACCACGGCGAGTTCCGCCCCGACCGCTGGCTCACTGGCCCCGGCGGGGCGTTCGTCCCCGAGAGCCTGTACAGGTACCCCGTGTTCCAGGCGGGCCTCCGCGTCTGCCTCGGCAAGGAGCTCGCCGTCACCGAGATGAAGGCGGTCGCCGTGGCCGTGGTCAGGGCGTTCGACGTCGAGGTCGTCGGGGACAGTGGCGCCGCCGCCTGCGCGCCAAAGTTCGTGTCCGGGCTCACCGCCTCCATCAGCGGCGGGCTTCCAGTGAGGATCAGGAGAGTTGTTCGTTAGAGATTCTTGGGCTGTTTTTTTTAAGAGAGAGATGTTGTTTAGGGAACACTGTACTGTGCATAGTTGAATCAAAAGCTCCATTGAGAAGTTCTACATCCATGACCATGGTCTGTTTGATGCATGTGCCCTTGGTTCCGTTTCTGACGCTGCAACAGAAAGCAAACTGTGAAATTTACACTGTTATAACCACCGTTTGATGAGTCCACTCTCGACTGGCGTGTTAGCTACCAGTTGTTTTCATTCATCTTCACAATGTTGCATGTGAACCTTGCAGCTTGCATTGCATATACCGTTCTGCGATCCAGTTCCCTTTTTTCTTTCTGAACCTGTCTTTTTTTCCCCATGTTTCAAAAGAAACCATCATCAGCTTCATGCAGGGGTTTTTAGTCTCTTGCCAACTTGCCAAGGAGTTTCCATCAGATTCAGAGTTTCTGGCCGTCCTGAATTCCTGGTGAGAAATCAATGAAAGAGCCAGAACTGGCCCAGCAAGATGAGTTGTGTAACAAAGGAAACTATACATAAACAGTGACAAGATGGTCCCTCTGCAAATTTCATTTCCTGAATCTTCAACGTAGGATCCACTCTACAGTTTGTGTTTGCACAGAATAGAAGCAAGCAACTGCGAACCTGCATGGTGCTGACTGTGTCTATCTGTATACCGATACAGGTTTTCCTTCAGAGCGCTGACAAGCATAGACTGTGTTGATGAACTGTGCTGCTCGTGCTGGCTGTTCAAGGGAGGATTTGGGGAAAACTGTGGCCTCCTGCATTTGTCTCATCACTGAGATGCTGAATCTTGATCCAAACAAGAGAGGGAGCCCCCCTACTGACTTTATTAAAAGAAACAAAACAGGTCCAGCAAGAAGTAAATGTCTTAGAAAGGAAGAAAAAAAGATAAGCAGGATCACAACAATGCTTGTAGCCATGAATCAATCAAAAGGAAATGTCTTTTGTTCGCCGTAAGGAATGCTGAGATGCTGAATTGCTGATGAACTTTTAGCTGATGTGAAAGTGGACTCATACATCTTCTCTTTGCCATCGTCAGATTGAAGAATAGTCGTCGTAACGCTAGAATAAGAACTCAGTTGTTGCTCTACTGGATAAGCAAAAGCAAAGGCCTTAAATGTGCTGCAAAAATTGACACCAACTTCCCAAGATGAGATAGGCAACATGCTATCCTCTAGAAAGTCTCCCTTTTTCTTGCCCAGTTTTTCTCCAGGTGTCCTTTTTTCTCTGAATTGTTTTTGGAAGAGATCCTTATCCTTTTTTCTTTGAATCTTCCCAACACCTTTTCCAACTCATATTTCAGACAATACGGCTTGAAGTACAGTGGCCAGTGTCCTTTTGTCCATAGTTTTGTTAGATAATTAGGCATTTTCATGGTCAATTTAATCTAGAAATAAAACATCAGCAAATTTATGACGACATATATTTGCATGTGCAGCATGCAAGTATGACATACAGATCAATACAGTAAGTACGCAAAGTGCGGTAATCACAGAGTTAAGTTTGTACCCAGCAGAGGGTCCCATGTTGAAGGCATCGGAAGCTCCATTCACACTAGTCGACATAGTGCGTTGCTCGAAGTCGTGGACCACAGTCGATGCAGGAAGGTGTTCGCAGTGCAGTCCCACGAACGGTCACCAGGAAGAAGACGGGTTCCGCGATCGATCACCAGAAAGAAGACAGGTTCGCAGTGCAGTCCCACGAACGGTCACCAGGAAGAAGACCGGTTCCGCGATCGATCACCAGAAAGAAGATAGGTTCCTCGAGCGATCACCAGGAAGAAGATGTCGGACGAGCAGTCGCAGAATCGCTCCCCAAAAATCTAATCGCCGCACACCTCGTGCAAGGTTCGCAGGCAGACGAGGGTTTCGGAGGCACCTGCTCTCCCGCTGCTCCATGCGCACAGAGGTACGGGACGGGAAAAGCCAAAGGGCGGCTGAGATGTGGTCTCTCGGAAGCGAAGCGGAAGTATTAGACTGACGGAGGACTTCTCTCGCTCGCCGCCTGCCTCGCCAAGCCACAGCCACGGCCCACGGTCCGGCCCGGCCGGCGGCGCGCGCGCGTGGCACTCTTGTGTCCTTTTCTCAGCTTCTCAATTAACATGGATAATTCCCAGCAAAAATAAGTTGAGTCGATGTTCAGTCAAAATCTCGTATAGTATTAAACCATACAACGCTTAATGTTACGGATCATAGAGTTTTATTTGATTTATTAAATATTATATGGACCAAGCTCATAATATATCCAACAATCCCCACCAAATTCTAGGGTTTGTAATAAAGTAGTCTTAGAACCACATTTATTTTATATACCAGTGTTTCGATGAAGACTGTTAAGTTGAACATCCATCTAGATTAATAGTTTCACTCAGTCACAACTGAACAATGAACTAAGCCTTGAATTGACAGTTTTGTATGAGGTGAATGTCACTAAAGTCCTTTGCTGATAATAGGCTGCAAAAGGCACCCCCTATATTTGAAGCATATAAGTCATACTTTAGTGCCTTTCATGAGTATTTAGAGATCACCCAAATCCCATAGATTATGACCAGCAATCTGACTCATATAGGTGTGTTCCTCAAAAGATGTTCTGTAGAACAACATCTTTGCTTTAGCAAGCCACTTGGAACATATTAAGGTAAAAACCAACCTGCCTTACAGAAAGAAAAGATATGCATCAGAAATGAGTCTTACTAAAGATCTTTCCTCATAATTTACTACTAGCTTGTTTCACTATCCTACTTCATGGGATCTCCGATCATATAGACCAGGTTACCACTGTAGTAAATTTCATGTGGGTCTCAAACCCATCTCTCTCGATGCACTATCTATCACATTGCGTGACAGACCCTTAGTGAATTGATCTGCTAGATTGTTAGACGTGTGAACATAGTCCAACGATATTACTCCGGAGTTTCTCAATTTTCTGACAGATTTTAGTCGTCTCTTAACATGCCTTGTGGACTTCATGTTGTCCTTAGAACTGTTAACCTTCGTAAGTTAAGTCGACAAGTTCATGTCGTCTCTTAACATGCCTTGACAGATTATAGTCTGGTTATCGCAGTTCATAGAAATAGCCGGTATGGGTTTTTCAACAACCGGTAAATCCATAAGAAGATCACGAAGCCACTCGGCCTCAGAGCCAGCAGTGTCTAATGTTGTGAGTTCTGCTTCCATTGTAGACTTTGTTAAGATAGTCTACTTGCAAGACTTTTAGGAAACAGCACCACCTCCAAGCGAAAACACATATCCACTTGTGGCATAAAGCCCATCAGCATCAGAGATCCAGTTGGCATCACAATAGCCTTCCAGCACCTTCGGGTGTCTGGTATAACGAATACCATAGCTCATAGTGCCTTTTAGATAGCGCATCACTCTCTCAAGAGCACGTCAGTGATCATCTCTCGGGTTTGACAAAAACCGGCTCAGCTTGCACACAGCAAATGAGATGTCAGGCCATGTTGCACTAGCAAGATACATGAGCTAACCAATGATCTGGGAATATCTCAATTGATCCCTTGCTATTCTCTGATTTTTTTCTCAATAGCACACTAGGGTCATAAGGTGTAGGAGTAGGTTCACAGTCAGTAAACCCAAAGCGACTCAATACCATTTCCACATAGTGGGATTGTAACAGAGTTATCCCACCATCACCTTCTCTCAGAAGCTTAATATTAAGAATAACATTAGCCTCTCCCAAATCTTTCATTTCAAAATTACTAGATAAAAATTCCTTCACCTCCTCAATCACTTTGAGGCTGGATCCAAAGATTAGTATGTCATCAACATATAAGCACAAAATAACTCCTTCACCCCCACCATACCGATAGTACACACATTTGTCAGCTTCATTCACAACAAAGCCAGCAGATGTTAGAGTTCTGTCGAACTTCTCATGCCACTGCTTAGGAGATTGTTTTAGGACATATAATGACTTTAATAATTTACACACCTTGCCTACTTGACCATTTGCTACAAACCCATCCAGATGATCCATATAGATCTCCTCCTCTAACTCTCTGTTTAGGAAAGTTGTCTTAACATCCATTTGATGAACGATAAGCCCATAAGAGGCTGCCAGGGTAAGCAAAACTCGAATTGTAGTCAATCGGGCAACCGGTGAATAAGTATCAAAGAAATCCTCACCTTCCTTTCGAGTATAACCCTTGGCCACCAGTCTTGCCTTGTACCTCTCGATAGTACCATCAGGCCGAAGCTTTTTCTTGAACACCCATTTGCACCCTATAGGCTTGCACCCATAAGGACGATCAACTATTTTCCAAGTTCCATTAGACATAATAGAATCCATCTTACTCCGTAGTGCTTCCTTCCATAAGTCAGCATCAGGAGAGGAATATGCCTCTTCAATGGTCATTGGTGTGTCATCCACAAGGTACATAATATAGTCATCACCAAAAGACTTTACAGTCCTCTGTCTCTCTCTTTTTCTAGAGACTATAGTGTCATCCTCCTCAGGATTTTGCATATAGGGTTCCTCAATTTGTTCTATCGGAGTAAATATTTTATACTCATGGGGAATTATAAATTCATGACTAGTCGTGCTAGGTGCATTTTTTCATGGGAAATTCATTCTCAAAAAAATGTAGCGTCTCTAGATTCTATGATTGTATCAACAACCATCTCAGGAACACTAGAATTTATAATTAAAAATCTATAACCCACGCTGTGAATAGCATAACCAAGAAAAACACAATCAACAGTCTTTGGTCCAAGCTTTCACTTTTTGTTTATTGGCACATTCACCTTTGTCAAACAAACCTAAGTTCGCAAGTAAGAGAGATTTAATCTCTTCTTCTCCTAATCCTCGAATGGTGTAATTTCTTTATTCTTTGTGGGCACCCTATTCAGGACATGACATGCTGTCAATATAGCGTCACCCCACCATTCCTTAGATAGTCCCGCAGTCTCTAACATGGCATTGACCAAATCAGTTAGAGTGCGGTTTTTTCTCTCTGCAATCCCATTGGACTGTGGTGAGTATGGTGGCGTCCTCTCATGAATAATTCCATGCACCATGTAAAACTCAGAAAATTTATTTGAGAAATATTCTCCCCTGCGATCGGACCGCAAACGTTTGATTTTCTTCTCAAGTTGATTTTTTACATCAACTTTATATACTTTAAAATAATGCAACGCTTCATCTTTAGTTTTCAATAAATACACGTAGCAAAATTTAGTACAATCATCTATAAATTTCATGAAGTATCGTTTACCGCCTTTAGTCAATTCACCATTCATTTCGCATAAATCAGAATGGACAAGTTCTAATGGTGCCAAGTTCCTCGCCTCAGCAGCCTTGTGAGGCTTGCTCGGTTGCTTCGATTGCACACACACCTGGCACTTAGAATCTTTGACTAAGTTAAATTTTGGGATTAAATTCAGATTTGCAAGCCGCGTGAGACAACCAAAATTAATATGACAAAGTCGTGAATGCCATATATTTGACTCATCCGAAACATTAACATTGTTCACTACTTTATTACACACATCATCAAGCAAAGATAAGCGGAACAAGCCTCCGTAATCATAACCTTTCAAGAAATGTTCTATGTCTCGACACAAACACACTTATTGGACTCAAGCACAATTTTAAAGCCATCGTGATACATTTGAGAACCGTTAACAAGATTCTTCTTGATGAAGAGGACATACCGCACGTTCTTTAATAACACCGTCTTTTTTGTAGTAAACTTCAGAACGACCGTACCAACACCAAGAACACGCGCATGCGAACCATTTCCCATCAGCAAGGCTCCAGTCCCGCCGGCCTGATAGGAAGTAAACAAAGAAACATCAGCACACACATGAATATTAGCACCGCTATCCATCCACCATTTAGGTGAAAGACAAACAGAAATAACAAAAGGTAAAGAATTACCATACCCAGATGTTCCTCCTCCAGTCTCGCTAATCACCACGTTTGCTGATTTCTTTTCTTGCTTATATTTGCGGTCTAGGCACGCACTTGCCCCAATGCTCATCACTCCCGCAAACAAAGCAACCTCCACCTTTCTTGTTGTTTTTCTTCTTAAATTGAGCAGTTTGCTTAGGCTTTGTATTGTTGTTCTCTTACATGTTCTTCTTCTTTTTATTACGGGATGCAAATAAGTTTTTCTTCTGCACCATATTGGCAGCGGAAGACTCAACTCCTTTTCCACGGTTGTCTTTTGCTCCCGCCCTCTCCTCAACATCAAGAGATCCAATAAGCTCAGCCACGCTAAACTCTTATCTCTTATGTTTTAGAGAAGTAGCAAAATCTCTCTAAGAAGGTGGCAGCTTGGCGATTATACCGCCGGCCACAAACTTGTCGGGCAACAAACATGGAAAATGTTCTAGTTCCTTTGCTAGCGTCTATATCTCATGAGCCTGTTTCACTATAGAACGGTTTTCAACTATTTTGTAATCATACAGCTGCTCCATAAGGTACAACTCACTACCAGCTTCAGAAACTTCAAACTTTGCCTCAAGAGCATCCCATAGTTCTTTGCATGATGTGCAAGATATGTAGTTTTTCTCATACTTACTATAAAGTGCACTAATCACGGCGCCTCAAAACAGGTTATCGGCAGCCAATAACTTTTGCTCCTCCTCAAGAGTAAATTGTTCAGGCTTCCCCTATGTTGCGTGATAGCAGTTCATAGCAGTCAACCACAACACCATCTTGGCATGCCATATCATGAAATTCTTGCCATCAAAATTATTCGGCTTCAAAGCAGTAGCAAAACCACTGATAGAAAATTGCCTAACATTAGGTTTTTGGATTATTAGATAATTAGGCATTTTCATGGTCAATTTAATACAGAAATAAAATATCAGCAGGTTTGTGACGATATATATGTGCATGTGTATATCACTAACAAACGCTACAACATGCAAGTATGACATACAGATCAATACAGTAAGTACACAAAGTACGGTAATCATAGAGTTAAGTTTGTACCCAGCAGAGGGTCCCACGCCGAGGGCATCGGAGGCTCGATTCGCACTAGTTGACATAGTGCGTTGCTCGAAGTCGTGGGCCACAGTCGATGCAGGAAGGTGTTCACAGTGCAGTCCCACGAACGGTCAGCAGGAAGAAGACAGGTTCCGCGATCGATCACCAGAAAGAAGACAAGTTCCTCGAGCGATCACCAGGAAGAAGACGTCAGACGAGCAGTCACGGAATCGCTCCCCAAAAACCTAATCGCCACACACCCCGTGCAAGGTTTGCAGGAGGACGAGGGTTTCGGAGGCACATGCTCTCCCGTTGCTCCGTGCGCGTAGAGGTACGGGATGGGGAAAGCCAAAGGGCGGCTAAGATGTGGTCTCTCATAAACGAAGCGGAAGTATTGGACTGACGGAGGACTTCTGATTTATGCCTGCGGCGGGGAGGGAGAAAGCCAGCGGAGGAACCCAGGAGACGAAGACACAAAGAGACTGTAACAGGCGCAATCAACTCGCCTCCACCATAAAGGAGAGAAACTCCCGTAATTATGTGGAATAAGTGGCAAAAACTGGCCACGCCCGCTGCCACGGCCACGGCCCGGCCGGCGACGGCGGCGCGCGTGTGTGGCACTCTTGTGTCCTTTTCTCAACTTCTCGATTAAGATGGATAATTTTCAACCAAATAAGCTGAATCGACGTTCAGTCAAAATCCCGTATGGTATTAAATCATACAACGCTTAATGTTACGGACCATAGAATTTTATTTGATTTATTAAATATTATACGGGCCAAGCCCATAATATATCAACAAGTTTAACAGCCAGCTCACTGTCATCTGCGTCATTGACAACCAAACATCTGAATAAATCTGATACCTCATCAATTATTGATTGCGTACTTGCTTCCGACACAATTAGTCACTGATGGGATTTGGGAAACTCCAGCGATGCATCATGTCCATGAAAAAAAAATATTAGCTTACCAGATCATCCTAGTCGGTGCCGAGTGGACAGTGTCTTTTTTTTAGGGCAAGTTGACAGCTTCATCTGCAACGTGCGCAATGAAATCATCATCATAGACCGAAATCCGCAAGGAAACAACCAGTTGTTACAAAAGGTGTCCAATGAAAGCGACACACATAGGTCATGGCATGTGTAATTTCTATAGGATTACGTTGGTTAGTTGCTGAACCTTCTTAGCATTTGTGTCCAGTCATGTCGTTTGAGGAAAAAGATGAGATGGTAGCTCATGCATCCTTCACTGATGAAGTTGGAGGATATGTGGTTTTGGCATGCTGGCTACTTGTCCACAACTCTTAGAGGCAATGTAGCCATCTTGTAAATGTTTTGGATGGTTACAGAGTTGAAGCAAAGCTGGGTCTTCCCAATCCTATCCATCACCTGTTTTTGCAGTTTCTCTCACTCCCACATGCCTCCTTTTATCCTAATCGAGTAGAATGGGCCTTGTTTTCAGACGTGAGCAGTAAAATGTGCCT
Source organism: Miscanthus floridulus (assembly GCF_019320115.1). Taxonomy (NCBI): domain Eukaryota; kingdom Viridiplantae; phylum Streptophyta; class Magnoliopsida; order Poales; family Poaceae; genus Miscanthus; species Miscanthus floridulus. The sequence goes on along the minus strand of NC_089589.1, from coordinate 14,857,939 downwards.
TGTCACCATTAGCATTGTTGTAAGTAGAACTACCATTTGCTTATCCACACGTGTGCTGACTGCAAAGCACTCCCGCCTCCTTCCAAATTGTAAGACGCTTTAGGTTTTCTGGAAACATAGCTTTTGCTATATATGCAATTACATATACACTATGTCTAGGTACATAGTAAAAGTAATATACGTTGAAAAACCAAAACGTCTTATAATTTAAAACGGAGGGAGCACTATATAATTTGCAGCAACCCAGCAACTTTTTTCTCTCAGTCTCTTTTCCCGTGGCGCTCTTCTCGGTGCGCCGATAGACTTCTTCTTTAGACCTTCCTCTGAACCAGACAATTACAATTTACAAGATAGCAGCTGCCTCGTTTAACTTCCGGCAATGACTAAACAAACAATCCAAGTTATGGATGTCCTTCTGCCACGCACACTGTACAAGTCAGTGGAATTGGAACAAGTGTTTTTTTAAAGTTCTTGGAACATGTGTTGACTTGGACACCGATTCCCTTGCGTCATGTTGTTTAGACCAAGTTGGACAGATTTGGTATGCATTTGCCTTTAATTTCTTCCTTTTTATAATAGATTCATTAATTCGGTCTCTATATCCACAAAGGATATATACAACCAAAAGGTATAAGAGCACTTAGACTCACACCTCAAAAAAAAAAAAGGCAAGCACACAACCAAAATAAATGAATAAACTACGACTAGGCACATCCCGACATCCTCTCCTGAAATGGCCAATTCGGCGAGTGGAGTCGTCAAGTTGCCGCCGCTCCTAGTGCACTATCACTGCAAACCTCCATTGCTGTCATCTTCATCCACTTCAAGTGAGGTGGCACCACATGTCGCCGGTTAGTCCACCTTCATTCGTCGTCGTTGAAAGGATCAAGATGCCCAATAGGGGGGGTGAATTGGACTAATTCTAAATTTCTTTGCAATAATTAAACCCTACGGTTAGCCCACTTCACCCCTTCTGCCTAGAAAGTGTTTCTAATGTTCTACCGCACAAAAAGTCTAGCAACCTAAGTTTCAATCCTACTCTAGCATGGCAATTCTATTAATGTAAAGACAAGAATTGAATTGCTCAAAGTAAAGAGAGAAGGAGGAACGCGACGATGTTTTGCCGAGGTATCCGAGAGTCGCCACTCTCCACTGGTCCTCGTTGGAGCACCCACGCAAGGGTGTAGCTCCCCCTTGATCCGCACAAGGATCAAATGCTCTCTACAGGTTGATTCTGTGACACTCCGTCGCGGTGAATCACCCACAACCGCTCACAACTTGAGTTGGGTCATCCACAAGCTCCGCCGGATGATCACCAAGCTCCCGATCACCACCAAGCCGTCTAGGTGATGGCGATCACCAAGAGTAACAAGCACGAACTCTCACTTGACCACGACAAGCCTAATGAGAAGGGTGGATGCACACTTTGCTACTCTTGCTTTCACTAATGAGGTCTCTCACTTGGATTCTCAAATTTCAATCACCTCACTAGGACCTTGCTCTTCTTGGCACTCTCAAGGGTGTTTCTCAGCTGTTGGAATGAGCAAAAGTGATCCCTTGAGTAAATAGAGGAAGTATTTATAACCCCTCATTCAAAATGAACCGTTATGTGCCTCTGCGGGGTGACTGGACGCTCCGGTCAGTTCACCCGCCTCTGTGTAGTTTAAGTTGTGACCGAACACAGGCCAGCGTCCGGCCAACATTGACCAGACACGTCCGGTCACGAAAACTGCCATCTAGAACCTTATTGATGTTGACCGGACTCTGGCATCCAGCGTCCGGTCACTTTGCTGCTCAGCATCCGGTCAGTAGCCGGAACCTGACCAGCGTCCGGTCAACACTGACCGGACGCGTTCGATCAGGATTCTTCCTCTCTGGAACCTTACTGGAGTTGACCAGACTTTGGCACCCAGCGTCCGGTCACTCACCTCTCAGCGTCCTGTCGCATCTAGACGACTTCACCTTGATCAAATGAACTGACCGGACTCTGTGCTAGCGTCCGGTCAACATTTGACCCTCTATTCACTTCCAACTCGCAATCATTTGTGAATAAAGTTTACTCCAATTGATCTAAGGGCTTTTTAGGAGCTATCTAGTGCTAGATTTGACAAGTGTGCACCACACCTAACCCACTAGACTCACCTAGGTCAAGCTACCCGTCCATACCCCCCTTAATAGTACGGCCAAAGAAAAAACAAAGTCCTAAACTACTCTAAGTGTATCTTCAACTCCAAACGACACTTAGAACTAGTCCATCCTTAACCTTGTCGTCCATCCTTTGAAAACCGAAATGATTTCCATCGTAGGGGCATGACAACCATGATTGCCCAATCAATTGCCATTACCATGACCTAACTTAATTGCATCTACAAAACATACGTTAGTCACAGTAATCACGTATTGTCATCAATCATCGAAACCCAACTAGGGGCCTAGATGCTTTCAGTCGTCCAGTCAGAAATAGCTGATCAGACGTGAGCCGATAGGATCCGCTTCCACTTTGCCAGATCCAAGGCCTCCATCACCCATAGGGCAGCCGCCGTCATTAATTAGGACCATGACCGTCGCTTCTGCCGGAGTCTGTGTCGCTGCTGCCGAGGATATCCTCGTATCCCTTCCTAATATTAACTTACGGTGAGTTTCTTTGTTTTATCCGGGTTTTTTTCATTTTCCTTTTTGAAATTAAACTTGTTTTTATCAGAATCTAGATCAACCAATGGGTCTAACTGAATAAACCATAAACTGCAGCCTTAAACAGTTTACTATCCAATCTCATCTATCCCTAAGTTAATTAAGTTTTTTTTCGAAAGGTGGCAAAAGCTTTGCCGGATTTTTATTAGACGGAGAAAAAGAAAAAAAATTATGGTATTACAACTCAAGCCGTGCTCTCCACCTTGACCCTTGGGTCATCCACTCTACCCTGTAAACCGCTTGAGAGAAGCCCCCATGAGAGTGAAAAAAAGAGAGGTGAGAAAAAGACCCCTATCTGTTATGGTTGACCTGCACGGGGGGTCTTATTACCACCAGGTATTGCTCCACGTCTTCCTTGCATAAGAAAGCTACTTCCTTTTGTTGTAGGCTCTTGTTATGAAAGGTTCTTCTATTCCTTTCTTTCCATATATTCCACCAAAAATAAATCATGACGCCATCAAATGTTCTTCTCTGGCTTTTGTCAATCCTAGCCTGGCATCTGCGCCTGTAGTTGTGTTTGGATCCGTTGATTCCGATGTTATCGATTACCGACAAACCAAACCACAATCTTAGGAAGGCCCAGGCTTGTTTAGTGAAGCCACAGTCCTTGCACAAGTGTGTTGGGGTTTCAAGTTCATTACCGCAGAGTTTACAAATCGGATCATTCGGCCAATGCCGTTTTATCAAATTGTTTGTCGTTAGGATCTTCTTATGAAGTAATGTCCATGCAAAGAACCTGCACTTGGCTTTAGCCTTTGCTCTCCATACGGGCGTGAGTTTCAGCTTGCTGAAGGTCCCTTGGAATTGGATTCGGTAGGCGCTTTTTGTTGTATATTCCCCATCTACTGTCCATCGCCAAACTATACTATCCTCCCTGCTTTCATCTAGCTGCACCTGCTGTACAGTATTCCAAAGCAACACATACACATGTAGTTCAGTCGGTGAAAGCACCGAGCTGATATGATCTATCCACTTATTATCCTACAGGGCTTTCTGCACCGTAATATTTTTCCTTTTAGCTTCTTTGTAGAGCGTAGGGGGCCATTGTTGACGGGAGTTAACAACCAACTTAAATCGTCAATTAAACATGCATAAGGGCATAAATATAATCACCAATAAAGGTTTAGGGGTTTAAAATAATAAATTCCAAAAGTTTTGGTGAATCTGTGTTTCCAGCAGGGTTTAATCAGAAAACCGCCAAAGAGGACCTAATCGTCAAAGGAAAATACGGAGTTCCGCTGCGGTACCTATGTGGGAAGACTCTAAAAGGGTCCAGAAGCCATGTCACCAAAGCAGAGGGCCACTCCCTGACAGGTGGGGCCGCCTGGTCCCACCTGTTAGCCAGCTTCGTATGGCGGTCTCCCACCGCCTTTGAGGATGCATCTAGTCCGTTGTTTAAGTCGGTTTGATCCAAGAGCTCATGTTGGACCCTTAGGGCTATGTAATCTAGCCCCTGCCTCCCCTAGGAATCATAAGTGTCGGTGTTTTTGGACCACCGACGAGTAAATTTGTATTTGCGGGTCTGGCTCGGATGGTGTGCTCAGAGGACACAAGGGTTTATACTGGTTCGGGCGGAACGTCCCTACATCCAGTTTGCTGCTGCTTCTATTAACGACACTTGGTTTGCAGTAGGGGTTATAAACAGGTGAGAGAGGGAAAGGATCCCAAGTCTCTGGTGAAAGGAATGAGCAGGTGCTGAAAGCTTGATCGCTGCTCAGCCATGTGCTCGTGTCGTGCTCTTGTGTTTTTATCTCGTGGTTCGGTCTTGTGCCGATCTGGATCCCCTTTTTTATGGTGTGCCCTGCTTCCCCTTTTATAGGTGAAGGGAGAGCACGGGGTACAACGGAGGAAAAGGAGAAGAACCAGAGAGAGAAGAAGGCTTCTAGGATCGCTAGGTCCTTCTTCCTCTTCATGTGGGTCCCGCCGACCCTGTAGACGTCAACCGACATGGCTCCATGTCGCATCGTCTGCTGGTCATGGCATTCCTTTCCGTCTCGGTGGACGTCGTGGTGAACTGATGCACCTATCAGCGTTTGTACGAGGGTTAGTCAGAACAGCACCGGCACGCCCGACGCTGTTCTTGATGTGAAACCTCATGTATGGCCTATCATGGCCATGGGTTACATCAAGGCGTGCTAGGCTCTTCCCTGATGTTAGAGTTTTGACCTAGGCCCATACACTTAGACCTAGAGTGGTTGACGGTGGTATGGATCCTTGTTGGACAAGACAGAAACCGCGCCCTTGGGGTCGGGAGAGACGGAGCCCTCACCCAAGGGGTCGGGCGAGGCGGAGTCTACAGCTTTGGGTGAGACCCCCGCGGCCTTGGGGTCGGGCGAGACAGAGCCCGCACCCAAGGGGTCGGGCGAGGCAGAAACTGCGTCCTTGTGGTTGGGCGAGACGGAGCCCGCACCCAAGGGGCCGGGCGAGACGAAATCCACGGCTTTAGGTGAGACCCCCGCGGCCTTAGGGTCGGGGCGAGGCAAAAACCACATCCTTGGGGTCGAGCGAGACGGGGCCCGTGGCCTTGGGTAAGACCCCCACGGCCTTGGGGTCAGGCGAGATGGAGCCCACACCCACGGGGTCAGGTGATGCGGAAACCGCGTCCTTGGGGTCAGGCGAGATGGAGCCCACACCCAAGGGGTTGGGCGAGGCGGAGCCCGCGGCCTTGGGTGAGACCCCCGTGGCCTTGGGGTTGGACGAGTCCTTTTAATATGTCTTGCTTCATCCGGGGAAGTCTGTGTGGGTGCTAACCTCCTTGCTTTGGGTATCCATAATATCGATACCCGACAATAAGTCATCAAGTCATTTGAAGACAAAAACCCTAATCTCCTCAGAGCTCCTCCTCCATAGCATAGCTAGTTAGGATAGATCTAGAGGGAGGCAAGCAAGACTTCGCTTGGATTCCCAATCTTGTCAAGAGTGTGGTTCGGTATAAACTTTGTACCCCTCTCTCTTTTGTTTCTCTATTATTTTTATATGCTAGTTATAATTGTTATGACAATCTCAATATTCATCTTATTCATGTTCTTCATTATGATGTTCGTTGTCTACTTTGATTATATGCCTAGTATAGCTAGTTTATCATTATGTTTATGCATAAGTTCGTATAGCGCTCACTCCAAGGTACCATGGGTGGGTGGTCGACATTGTGTAAGCGTGGTGCTTATACGTTATTTACCTATGGATACACCCTATATTCTGGGTCATGTGGTAGATCGCGGATGTGACACTCCCGTAGAGTCCTTTGTAGTCCACTCCCCGAATATAGGCGCACGTAGGGTCCGATTACGAAGGTAGAATGAGCTCTGCCCTTAATCTTCCTTAGTAATATCCCTTCTGTGTAGATATGATGATGATCTTAGCCATGATTACTAGGTGTAATTGTACTAATTAATGTATGATTTGACTTGTAATTAAGAATGACTTAGGAATTATTCCTCTAATATTCTACCAGATCATACTAATGCCATAGAAAGGAGTGCTCTGAGTGACTTATCATTATTATTACTTATCATATATTTATATCTTATCTTATGACTTATCCCTGTTGTGAGTAGAGTATTTGTTATGGTTTACTTCTCTTTCAATAATATAAGTTATCAATACATGTCCATGCTAGACCTTCCCGGTGGTAAAAATATAAATAACGATACCTGGAATACTCTCGGGTAAAATGCTATAATGGTATATTATCTGTGCGCTTGCAGATACTTTACATTCATATATATATATATATATATATATATATATATATATATATATATATATATATATATATATATATATATATATATATATATATATATATATATATAGATCTGCTTAGTGTTATTCTAGTAGTGATACTATGTAGTACCAACACATACCTCTGGTGTCATCACTAGGAATGACAACCTAGTAAAGTCAGGAGATATAGGTTTATAATAGGTGGCTAAGTACTTCAACCAAGTGACACATTAATAAATACCAATAAGCATTTCTGGGCTATTGTTAGGGGTTAGGATTTAAACTTCATTCTTAGTAGCAACGCTAAGAAATGTCAACAATAGTGTTATTCTAGTAGTGATACTATGTAGTACCAACACATACCTCTGGTGTCATCACTAGGAATGACAACCTAGTAAAGTCAGGAGATATAGGTTTATAATAGGTGGCTAAGTACTTCAACCAAGTGACACATTAATAAATACCAATAAGCATTTCTGGGCTATTGTTAGGGGTTAGGATTTAAACTTCATTCTTAGTAGCAACGCTAAGAAATGTCAACAATCATTTTTGGCCCCGTTGCCAGGGAAGTCTCGCTCTAGGAGGAGACGTCGATCATCCTGAAACCAAAAGAATCAATCTCCAAAGAATGAATGGGAGGAAGATAGGGAACCTAAAGGAGTTGTAAAGGATGAACCCGCTCCGTCAAAGTCAAGTTCACAGACCAAGCATGTGTGGAAGGAGAAGATAACATCGTCACCAGAGTCACAAGAGGCGCAATCATCAGAGTCTCCATCGCCGGGACCAGTTGACACAACCGAAAAGTAAAGGACTCTTCTCCAACCAAGTCCTGTCCGGAGGACTTAAAAATCCGAACCCTGGCCGTGAGGTAACATCGGTAGTTATCCATATTTACTTTTTAGTATTGCATGAATTATTTTTCACTTAAGCATATTTACTTTTCTGCATTAGCATTGTATTTAGAAAAGAAAAATAAAAAGTTTCATTATTGCATTACATCATAAAGTCTAAAGCCCCATGTGAAAATTTTCTCGGTGTAAGAAAGCCCAAGGGAATATTCACTGTGGTGGCATAAAAATAAAAAAAATTAGACATGCATACATATTTCTTTCTACATTATATAAATAAGAAAATCCAAACATATTAAATAGACATCCTGCTAGAACTTTGTCAATTAGAAAATCTGTCTAAACCTCCAAGGATAATAAATCTCTGAATGACTGACTGCTAATCCCTTATCCTAATCTGTGCCACGAGTTTTGGTGTTCTTGTTGGAGTATTTTGCAGGATGATAAGAAGTAAAACCATCCATCTGAAGTACATTTTTCCCGAACCGCTGCTCCACCCGCTACACGGGGAAAATAACTTATGAAAGGATGAGAGAGATTGTAAGAAAGATCACGACAACATCCAGCTTGGGGAAGGAGCATCCCCCATGTATCTAGCTAAGTATTTCTTTTCCTTTTCGGTTTTATTATCTTTGAGTTTCATATATATTTGTTAAAGTCATAAAAAGATGCATAACAAACTAAAACAAAATAAAAATTTATGTTAGCTATATAAATAGTAAGGTGTGATCTTAAAAATAAAAAAAAATAAAATAAAAGAGTGTGTCTAGTTTTTAGGAGATAAATAAAATGAGCTCTAAGGATAATCTCTTGCTATGAAAATAATGACTAGTTGCTCTGTCGTAATTCTTTTCAAGTACCTAGTTTTCAGCTTTGAATTCTCCCGAGTTTTGGATATGACTATTTTGATATAAGAATTTACTCTAAACTTGAAACTCATGGATAGCATATGCTTGATCTAAGTTGAGGTAATTGACTGATAAGATATGAGAAGGTCTGAGCTGCTGTTTATCTTATTCCTAATGATACTTAAGTTCTAGAGATTTATCTTTTAAAAAAACAAAAATCTTACATGATGAGATCCTGTATGACAAAGCTTGAATTCCTACCAGAGCCATATATGATATTTAGAATAAAAAACTTCCACTCATATATGCTGCTTGTTTTGCATTGAGTTTAGTCAAGCTTTATTGACCCTTATGAGCGGTTTGTCATGCTCTTAAAATCAAGATCACGTACACACCACCCACATATGCACTACTGCTACACTGGAGGTAGGCGCAACAATATGATTTTCATCTAGATCCACCTAAAAATATTTTAGTCCTACACTGGGAGTAAACACCAAAAATATTCTTCATAGGATATCCATTAAATAAATGTTCCAAGTTCTTGTTGTTATCTCTCAAAAGTTTTTGTTGTAGAAAAGAAGCATGGGGCTATGCAAAAGTTATTTATAAAAAAGAAAGAAAAAAAACGAGATGAGAGAAAAATGGACAAGTGTTCGAATTATTAAAACAATGGGTACTCCGATGCCCGCCTGAGAAAAAGAGATGAATAAGATAGCCCATGTTTTCTTGTAAAAGTCTTTCAAGTTTCAAAAGAGAGATGTTTTCTAGGAGTATAGTAGAATTAGATTAGCCACCATACATACCCACCATACATCCATACACATGCACATCTTGATTTTGATTGCATGACTCAACTCTCTTTGGATCCGAGGTTTGACTTTATAATATATGTATTGCAAGTATGCTCTTTTATACTTTCTCCACTCCTATGAGCTCCACATAAGCCTTAGTGTAGGAAAGGAAAGGCATAACACTGCTATTGCCTTGGTAAGGATCAATAAATACCACATATATTGAGAGACTTGAGAGAATCATATAATAAAGGGCTCAGAGTTTTACTTTGAAAACCTGTAAAAACTCCAGAATAAGGGTTGAGCAAAGAACTTGAGACATAGTGCTTGACTTGATTGTTCTATTTTTCAATTGCTCAAGACCCAAGTGAAGGCTATAAGCCCCATGGTTAAAGGTAATATGGGTAAGTTTGAAAGCCAGATCGGTTTATTCTAATCCGGATGAGGATTCTTGTTTGAACGCATATGTACTTTTGAGGAGTTGCTTCAATGTTTTCAAAATCCTTAAACTCTAGATCCATTTACTAAGTTTAGTTTTGCTAAGGGACTAGCAAAAGGTAATCTTGGTGGAGTTGTTGATGGTAGTTAACAACCAACTTAAACCGTCAATTAAACATGTGTAAGGGCATAAATATAATCACCAATGAAGATTTAGGGGTTTAAACTAATAAATTCTACAAGTTTTGGTGAATCTGTATTTCCAGCAGGTTTAATCAGAAAACTGCCAAGGAGAACCTAATCGTTAAAGGAAAATATGGAGTTCTGTCGCGGTACCTATGTGGGAAGACTCTAGAAGGGTCCAGAAGCCACGTCACCAAAGCGGAGGGCCACCCCCTGACAGGTCGGGCCGCCTGGCTGTAGGTGGGGCCGCCCAGCCCCCTGGTCCCACCTATCAGCTAGCTTCATATGGCGGTCTCCCGCCGCCTTTGAGGATGCATCTAAGTCGTTGTTTAAGTTGGTTTGATCTAAGGGCTCACGTTGGACCCTCAGGGCTATATAATCTAGCCCCTGCCTTCCTCAGAAATCATAAGTCATCAAGTCATTTGAAGACAGAAACCCTAATCTCCTTAGAGCTCCTCCTCCTCCATAGCATAGCTAGTTAGGATAGATCTAGAGGGAGGCAAGCAGGACTTTGCTTGGATTCCCAATCATGTCAAGAGTGTGGTTCGATATAAACTTTGTACCCCTCTCTCTTTTGTTTCTCCATTATTTTTATATGCTAGTTACAATTGTTATGACAATCTCAATATTCATCTTATTCATGTTCTTCATTATGATATTCATCGTCTACTTGATTATATGCTTAGTATAGCTAGTTTATCATTATATTTATGCATAAGTTCGTATAGCGCTCACTCCAAGGTACCATGGGTGGGTGGTCGACATTGTGTAAGTGTGGTGCTTATACGTTGTTTACCTGCGAATACACCCTATATTCTGGGTCATGTGGTAGATAGCGAATGTGACATTCCTATTGAGTCCTTTGTAGTCCACTCCCCGAATATAGGCGCATGTTGGGTCCGATTACGAAGGTAGAACGAGCTTTGCCCTCAATTTTCCTTAGTAATATCCCTTCTGTGTAGATATGATGATGATCTTAGCCACGATTACTAGGTGTAATTGCACTAATCAATGTATGCTTTGACTTGTAATTAAGAATGACTTAGGAATTATTCCTCTAATATTCTACCTGATCATGCTAATGTCATAAAAAGGAGTGCTCTGAGTGACTTATCATTATCATTACTTATCATATATTTATATCTTATCTTATGACTTATCCCTGTTGTGAGTAGAGTATTTGTTATCGTTTACTTCTCCTTCAATAATATAAGTTATCAATATGTGTCCATGCTAGATCTTCCCAGTGGTAAAAATATAAATAACGATACCTGAAATACTCTCGGGTAAAATGCTACAATGGTATATTATCTGTGCGCTTGCGGATACTTTATATATATATATTATATATATATATATATATATATATATATATATATATATATATATATATATATATATATATTCTCTCTAGTCACATAATTAATAAAGATCTGCTTAGTGTTATTCTAGTAGTGATATTGTGTAGTACCAACACATATCTCTGGCGTCATCACTAGGGATGACAACCTAGTAAAGTCAGGAGATATAGGTTTATAATAAGTGGCTAAGTACTTCAACCAAGTGACACGTTAATAAATACCAGTAAGCATTTATGAGTTGTTGCTTGGGGTTAAGATTTAAACTCATTCTTAGTAGCAACGCTAAAAAATGTCAACAACTATGTTTTTTAGTGTTTGTCCATGTGCCCAGGAAGACCACCAGAACCTGTCGAATTTCCCATCTCCAATCGTTATTAGGGTGGATGCCGCAAAAAGTTTCCGATCACGTCTATCACAAGGCAGTTCCAGTTTGTTCCAAGCTCTTTCCTTTTGTTGCCATTGGAACCATAGCAAACGTAATCTCAAAGCACGCGTGAAACGTTCAAGGTCTAAGATCCCCAAACCCCCTTTTACTTTGGGAAGACATGTGGTTGGCCAATTGATAATGGAGTGCCCTCCATATACTTTGTCTGGCGTTTCTCCCCTCTAGAGAAAACTCCTTCACAGCCGATCAATCCTTTTAATCAACCATTTTTGTTCCCGGAAAACAGTCAAATGATAGATTGGTTGGGCTGACAACACAGTTTTTACAAGGGTCTACCTTCCTGCAGCGGATAGCCACCTTCCCTTCCACCCTAGTAGTCTTACTCCGATTTTGTCTATTAATGGTTGGACTTCTACTTTGCGCAGCTTTCTAGTATGGAGAGGAAGGCCGAAGTATTTCTCGGGGAACTTGGAAATCTTTCCAGTGAAGTTATGTAGCAGTTGGGTGACGGCACCGTCCTCCATTCAAATTGGGAAGATTTCCATCTTGGATATGTTGATTTTGAGGCATGAGCAGTCGCCAAAGAAGGCTAGGATCTTGTGTAGGTGTTCGAGCTCTAGGCTGCTCAGGTCCGCGAAGATTGCTGCATTGTCCGCGTATAGGGAGCAGCTTAGGTTGGCCGCCTTTGATAAGATCGGTTTCAAGATGCCTTTGTTTACAGCTATTTCAATGATGCGTTGTAGTGGATCAATGGCGAGAATGAATAAGAGAGGTGATAGGGGGTCACCCTGACGTAACACCCCTGGCTTGCCTAATCTCATTTGACGGTTGGCCGTTGATCAAAACCCTGGAGGTTGACATTCCCAACATAGCCGAGATCCAGTCCCTCCACTTTGTACTGAATCCCAAATTCTCTAGAACCTCCAACAGAAAATTCCATCCTATTGAGTCAAAAGCTTTCGAGATGTCGAGTTTTATGAAGAGCGCCGGTCTCTTTTTCTTATGCAATAGTTGGATCACCCGTTGTGCATAGATAAAGTTGTCATGTATGCACCTCTTTTTGATGAATGCATTTTGTGCATTTGAAACGAGAGTGTTCATGTGTGGCACTAATCTGTTTGCTAGGATTTTTGTGACACTGTTGATGAGGCTTACAGGTCTATACTCGGATAAGGAAGATGCTTCTGTTGTTTTAGGTAGGAGGACAATATTGGCTGCATTGAGCAATCCCAACTTGGATGTTCTGTGGTTATAGAAGCTCATGATCGCTTCAATCAAATCATGCTTGATGATCGACCAGCAGCATTTATAGAAGAGTCCGATGAAACCATCAGGGCTAGGTGCCTTCTCAGATGGCATCTCCTTAATCACAGCCTCAATTTCTTGTTCAGTGAGTGGAGTGTCTAGATCATCCAGATCATGGTGATTGTAGCCTAGCTCATTCCAATTTAAGTTAATTCAGTTGTATACATATAGCAGTCACTACCGGAGACCGGCTCTTTGCCGAGTGCCAGGTGGTTCGCCGAGTGTTATTTTTCGGGCACTCGGCAAAGACGCCTTTGCCGAGTGTTTTTTTGACACTCGGCAAAGAGGCTATTTGCCGAGTGTTTTTTTTAACACTCGGCAAAGAGTCTCTTTGCCGAGTGTTTTTTTTTTGACACTCGGCAAAGAGCTTCTTTGCCGAGTGTTATTTTTTTTACACTCGGCAAAGAAAATTTCAAAGCACATTTTGAAGCAGTAAATTAATTCAAATGAAAAAGTTTTCAACTATAAAGTTGTATAACTCATCAAGATGTACAATGTTTGTTTTGGTCTTTTCTTCATACGACAAAGTGAAAATAAATTTGTTCACAAATCTAACATATCTCTCTTGTAGTTTATGAAACTACAAGAGAGATATATAAGATTTGTGAACAATGTTAGAACGACCATGTCGGATGAACAGATGACCAAACAACCAAAATAAACTTTGTAGATCTTGAAAAGTTATGAAACTTTGTAATTGGCAACTTTTTGATTTGAAAACATCTTGTCATGCAAAACTGCGTTTGAATTTCAAAATTTTAAAATTCGAACTTTTCAAACGACCTCGGATGAAAAAATAACCAAAATAAACTCTGTAGATCTCGAAAAGTTATGAAACATTATAGTTGACAACTTTTTGATTTGAAAACATCTTGTCATGCAAAACTGTGTTTGAATTTCAAAATTTTAAAATTCAAATTTTGTAAACGACCTCGAATGGAAAAACTTCCTAAACTAAAAGTGTAGATCTCGAAAAGTTATGAAACTTTGTAGTTTACAACTTTTTGATTTGAAAACATCTTGTCATGCAAAACTGTGTTTGAATTTTAAAATTTTAAAATTCAAATTTTGTAAACGACCTCGGATGGAAAAACTTCCTAAACTAAAAGTGTAGATCTCGAAAAGTTATGAAACTTTGTAGTTTATAACTTTTTTATTTGAATTCGTTTAGGGCCTCAAACATGCAATTTACACTCGGTTTAGTATAATATATTGGGAACTAAAACGGAATCCAGACACAAGTGAGAGTGTGGTGTAGTGGTAGAGGAGGTACGTGCACAGCGGGAGGTCTCGGGTTCGAATCGCGTCGGCCGCGTAGCCATGAAATTCACGCGAAAAATATCATAGATGGGTGGGCGCTGGCCCCGGTCTCGGGTTCGAATCGCGTCGGCCGCGTAGCCATGAAATTCACGCGAAAAATATCGTAGATGGGTGGGCGCTGGCCGGTGGGGGCCTCCATCGATAAAAAAAATTTGGGTAAAAATTCCTATTTTTCGGGTTTTTTTCGGTTTCAACTTTGCCGAGTGTCAGGCACTCCGAGTGCCCAATAAAAGACACTCGGCAAAGTTGGCTTTGCCGTCACTTTTTTTTGCGAGTGCTGTTCGCCGAGTGTTACACTCGGCGACCCATTTGCCGAGTGTTTTATGTCTTTTGCCGAGTGTTTCGGGCACTCAGCAAACTCAAGGAGTCCGGTAGTGAGTGTAATCCTGGACGAGAGATGCTATATGGAAATCCATCATAATCATCAATGAAGACAAGCTAACCATTGTCACGACGGCAAAACTAACGCCATGCCTACTGTAATCAGATATTAAAATTAAGTATTTTTATAAGTCATGGCAAATCATAAAAAAAAGGAAACCGTGAGGCTTGATATTTAAGTCTATCAAGACATGAATACGATGGAAATTAAAGTTACGGTATATTTACGAGTAAATATTTATATACGTTACAACAGAAGAAGAAAAAAAACTACCATGTTTGTATTCTAATTCGAAACAAACTTAATAGAACATGCTCGTATTATTGACAATATTAACTTGTATTATGAACGTCATGGTTACTGTAAAATAAACTATAGTTTTTAAAATGTATAGAAAAAATAAATCATAAATAGATATCTAATATTTCTGTTTCTATTTCTCATGAATATTGATTTTTTTTCGTTGCAACGTACCAACGTCTTTAAGGCGAAGAACAGCTTCTAGGGTATTACTGCCGGGGCCACCAGGGGAGTCGGCACTCGGCAGGACGATGACAAGAAAGAATCGAGGAGATGATGTAGGAGTAGTACTTTATAAATTACGCATTAGCGGCTAATCTGGGGCGGCCTCCTCCCCTGGCCTGGTCGCGGAAAGACAGGAAACGTGCGGAAATCTTGGCGCTGAACGGCGGCCACGTACGGCGTGTGGCAGCCTGGGATCGAGGGGACGGAAAGAGCAACCGGTGCTGCGACCGCGCTGGTAGCCTGGTAGAGGTAGTCGGCGGCGAAAAGGACATGCGGCGGAAAAGATCTGCGTCGCCCGTCCAAATCAGCTGGTGGACACTGCTGGCTCACTGGACAGCAGCACAGCACACTTCTACTTCAACACCGGAAAGCTAGCAGTAGCAGTCTAGGCTGTAGCAAGAGTGCGACGGGCTTCTCCGCCGACTACGGTAGATCGACGGATCTGCGTGCAGCGTTTCTGAGCCTCACTATCCATCCATCCCTTAAAAAATTAAAGTAGGCGTCAGCATCGATCGAGATCAGCTGCCACCGCAGCTTAATTGTTCAAAACGTCAGTGTGTTTCGCACGGAAATAAGATGATGCCCTTGGCTTGCATTGCATCACTGCTGACTGCTTGCGCCAGGTCCCCATTTCTGTGTTGCAAAACCAACACACGCAGTCACGCACGTCGTCAACGTTGGCAACATGTGCTGCTGCAGCAAATTAAGCTGACTCGTGCGTGCTGTGTGTTGGTTTTGCTGACGCTAACCATGAGCGCGGAGTGCTACGAGACCCAAGGGGGTGACACAGCAGTAAGTAGCTCGGTTGTCTTGAGAAGACTCACGTAGTACGCAACAACGGATGTCATGGGAACCGAGTGATTCACGCACAATCGGTTAATCTAGCTGAGTGCATGCGAGGCAAGACAACGATGGAAAAAGTTGGTGGGGGCGCGTCTCGATCTGTGATGACGATGACGAACTAACGATGAAGACGTGTGGACGGGATGACCAGAAGTAATGCGAGGTGGCCAGGGCCGATCGAAGGCGTCCGCGTCGATCTCCGGCCGATTCTCCATGCCTTTCACCGCCGACGTAACGTACGGTGCGGCGAGCTCGATCCGCCTTTGTCGTCGCCTCCTCCTCTTGACTGTGTCAATAATCCGATCCGAGCGACAGCAGTGGTACCGTGCTACGCCTCACTGTTCGACAACAGCGCTTTCTACGACAGAGACGGTGCATGCTACAAACAACACTAGTGTGGGCGCGTGGCCATTTCTGTTCCACACGTCCACGAGGTTCGACCGACCGACCGACGACGTACGCTGCGGCAAGCACAGCAGGAAGTCGCAAAAAAAAAAAAAAAAAAAGTTAGTTGCCGTGGAGGAGACGGTGTGCTTCCTTTTTCTTTAATTTCCTTTTTTTTTATTTTACCGTTCTACAAATCATGATTTAAAAAAGACCGTTGATGTGCTTGCATTCGAATCCTGCCCACAAAAATAGCATGAGACGTTCTTAAAATATTTTTCTACAAAGGTTATGATGCCATACCAGAAAATGGAATATCTTTGGCAGCCAACAATTTTTTAAGAGGCGAAGTTGAACTTCCAAAGATATGTCATTACCTTGGACGTCCTATGAAACCTGTGAGGAAATAAATGCATATTTCTTGAGTGCTAACTCAAACTGTTAAAGTAATTTTTTATATTTCTTTGAGTGCTAGTCCAAACCGCCAAGGTAATTCTTTCGAGTGTTGTTACAAACCACCAAGGCAATTCCAATGTTCTTGGGTGTTATTCGAAACGGTAATGCTCTCTACCGAGCATCCGCCTGGTCAGACGTGCGCCTTCACTAGGCCTACAGATCAGGTCTAACCGACCCATTATAAAAAAAACTGGACATTTCCACCGGGACGGAACCGCCTCGTGCCGCGCGCCCCTGCGCCTCACGCCTTACGCCAGACCCGCCTCGTGCCACGCACCCCAACCGTGCCTCGCACCGCGCGTGCCTCGTGCCTCGCGCTGCGCTCCCCCGCGCCTGCGTCAACGAGCCTTCATTGGACGGCAGCAAGTAGATGAGCACATGTGTGCAACCGTATATTTTATGCGTTTCAGATGTATGTTGCATATGTTTCATCTGGATGTTGCAAAAATAGATTTGGTGTTGCATATGTTGCAATGGCTATGCACGTGTGTTGCAAGTGTATGTTTCAAATGTTTTAGCTGTTTCAAACGTATGTTGCAAGTGTTTCATCTTGATGTTGCATATATTGCAATGGCCATACATGTATATTGCAAGTGTGTTCTCCACATGTTTCAGCTGTTTTATCTGTATGTTCACTACTACAGAAATGAGATCTAGTCCCGGTTGGGAACTAGCTCTACTCCCGATTTTCCAACCGGGACTAGCAATCCGAGACTAAACACTACTAGAGAACAGACTTTAGAACGATGTCCCAATTTGGCATTAGCCTCGGCATTTTTTGCCCCCGGGACTAGAAGGCCTTTAGTCCCGGTTGGTGTCTCCAACCGAGACTAAAGGTCCCTGCCCAACGGCTAAACCGGGACTAAAAGTCCTCCAACCTTTAGTCCCGGTTGGTAATACCAACCCAAACTAGACCCTTTAGTCCCGGTTGGTAACACCAACCGGGACTAAAGGTCTCTGGATGGGTTAGTTTAAAAGGAAAGCATCCCATCTATTGTTAGATGTGTTGTGTAGGTGGGGTGGTAAGCTACGCGCGAGGCAGTGCATGAGGTCTTGGGTTCGAATCTCACAGGGCGCAGCGGTGGGAGGCATTATTTTTTTTTAAAAAAACAGGGAGGATCTTTAGTCCCGGTTGTGGCAAACCGGGACTAAAGAACAGCACCTTTAGCCCCGGATTGCTAGTCCCGGTTGGGAAACCGGGAGTAAAGCTAGTTCCCGACCGGGACTAAAGGTCATTTCTGTAGTAGTGAAAGGTGTTGTTCTTTAGTCCCGGTTTACGTAGTCCCGGTTTGTCACAGCCGGGACTAAAGATCCTCCTAGCTTTAAAAAAAATAATGCCTCACACCGCTATGCCCTATGAGATTCGAACCCAAGACCTCATGCACTGCCTCGCGCGTAGCTTACCACCCCACCTACACAACACTTCTAACAATGGATGGAATGCTTTTCTTTTTGAACTAACCCATCGGGGGACCTTTAGTCCCGGTTGGTGTTACCAACCGGGACTAAAGGGTCCTTTAGTCCGGGTTGGTGTTACCAACCGGGACTAAAGGGTCTACCTTTAGTCTGGGTTGGTATTACCAACCGGGACTAAAGGTTGGAGGACTTTTAGTCCCGGTTGGTGGCTCCAACTAGGAGTAAAGGTCCACCTTTAGTCCCGGTTGTTGTCTCCAACCGGGACTAAAGGTCCCCTGCCACTGTGCCGAGCGCAGTAGCCGTTGGGCAGGGACCTTTAGTCCCGGTTGGAGACACCAACCGGGACTAAAGGCCTCTCTAGTCCCGGGGGCAAAAAATGCCAAGGCTAATGTCAAATTGGAACATCGTTCTAAAGTCTGTTCTCTAGTAGTGGTTGCATTGGATATACATGTATGTTTTAAACGTATGTTCGAAATGTTTCACCTATTTCAAACGTATGTTGCAAGTGTTTTATCTGGATGTTGCATATATTGTAGTGGTTATACACATATGTTGCAAACGTATGTTTCAATTGTTTCACCTGGTTTCAGTATGTTACAGCGCTCCCTGCGCGCTCTGACTCATAGGCATGCACGCGCTGCACACACCCATCCAGCGCTGCATATCTCTGTCATACAGACCAGCTCCAATAGTCGGAGATGCAACCGCAACATGCGGTTAGTGCCCCAAATGGTCAAGCACTCCCTAGTCAAAGTGTATGTGCACATGCAGAGCGCCAAAGCGGGCCAGCACCCAACGGACGCAGAACCAGACGCCCTTGCAGCACCAGGCTTAGTGCCCCACGGTAGTGGAGCATGCAGCTAGGGTCAACACGGGTATGCCCGATGTGCTCCCACCCTCTCTCTCTCTCTTGCAGCTGGGCCGGCCCCACACCACATGCTCTGCTGTGTAGGCGCAGCAGCAGCACGCGCGAACCCCGTAGCAGTAGTAGCAAGCGCCGGGCACGACGCACGTGGGCAGGCGTAGCAGCAACACGTGTGGACCCAACAACAGCAGTAGCAAGCACAGGGCGCGAAGCGCACGGGCAGGCTCAGCAAGCCAGTAGGCGCAGCAGCACGCATGGCCCTGTTCGAAACCGCCAAGGTAATTCCATATTCCTTGAGTGTCATTGCAATCTGCCAAAGTAATTCTTCATTTTCTTTAGGTGTTACCACACAACCAAGAAAATTGTTGTAGCCATCAAGAAAAGAATATCCATTTTCTAGTCATTCATCTTAACCACCAATATATATGGACTCATCATTGCATTATTGTTAGTTAATTAGACATTGCATCTTATAGATACAAATGCTCCCTTGACATGTTTGTGAAATGAAATAAGGTTTTTTTTCTTGGTACATTAATCCAATAGAATATACAATTTTGAATTCTTATGCATTATGGCACTTAGCTTGAGATGTCTAGTTAGTTTTAAAGCTAGCATGCAACATACTAATATTGGATGAAGGCAAAGTTTAAATTGAAGTTGTAGAGCACAAAGAGATATACTCCCTCCGTCTGCAAAATGATATAATTATTCACACTTTTCGATGAGTCAAACAATTTAGAGTTTAACCAAAGTGATATAGAAAAGTATAAATATTTATGATACAAAATAAGTATAATTAAATTAATTATGAAATATATTTTTTAATTAAACTTGTTAGTTTGACTGACACCAATCCTATAGTTGTATCTTTTTTTATGGAGAAAGTACAACTTTGTCTAGGAGGTTCACAAAATGAATTGTTGGAATGCAGTTGGTCACACTTCAAGTGAGTTCAAATAAATCACAAAACCTCAAATCACCGAATTTAATTATCCGGCCGCACGCACAATTTGATTAAGGGGTTGATGCTCTCTAACCAAATAATAAAGGCGCTGATAGATGCTGGTGTGATGACCATATGTTGAGTTGGTTCCTTGTTTAGCGCCCACCCACGTCGTTTTCAACTTGTCACAGAGTACTTGTCGACTTAACTTCACTTGACCATGTGCGTAATAATAATAAATATTTTATTTGTATATAAACTGCCCAAGTCGACAGAGCCTTTTGCGTGGGCCAGACGACCAAGACACTGGAGGACCGGACGGCATGGCCGCATGCGTTTCGATCTAGCGCTGTGCACCAGCTCACCACACGAGTCATTTTCGCAAGGTCGCGCTCATCCCAAGGCCACCCCAACGGGTGCAGTGCACCGGCCGCCACGCCGACTATAGGAGTAGTAGGCCAAAGCGGTTTCCAGTGCCCATCCTCCTCTGTTCCATCCGTTCCTCCCTGAAAAAGATCGGAAAGGCAGGTACGGTGTCTACGTAATCTCTCTTCCTCTCCCTGAAAAAAAGAAACGGCAGGCCTCGCGTCCGCATGTCCGGTCCTCGACCTGTGTTCGGACGTAGCTCCAATTTCTGTACTCGTATCGTATCAGACGCCCCGCACTCGCATCAAATCCCGCTCCAGCGAATCGCTTCTGGCCGTCCGTGACCCATCCCACGCCAACAACCGCGTCCGATCAAACCGCGACTCGATCCTATCTGGTCTACGCCACGGCGTCAAGCCCGCCGCGCTCCTTACCTCGCCATGCCGTACTCCTCCCCCTCCGTGCTCCTCCCCTCGCCGCAGCGCCATCCCCACCGCGCCCCCGTCCTCCACCGCACTAGCTCTATCTCGGTCGTGCCCCTTACCCCGTCCGACCGTCGCAACATATGCAGTATACTCTCTTGAAAAATACATGTATAGTGATTGCAACATATGAAACACATAAAACATGCGTCTGAAACAGCTGAAACATTCATATCATACATTTGCAACATACGTATGAAACAGATGAAACTTGTGAAACACACTTAAAACATACATGTGTAGCCATTGCAACATATGCAACATCAAATCCTTTTGCAACATCAAGATGATACACATGAAACATACTTATGAATCACATGAAGCATACGGTTGCAAAAAAGGCTCGTCGACGCGGAGCTTGACATCGGCGCAGAGTTCGATGCCATGGAGTGAAGCGGAGGTCGCCGGTGTGAAGCCCATCAGCGGCATGGGCCTCGGCGGTGGCCGCAGCAGGCGGATGGGTGCGCAGCCACGGCGAGCAGTGCTAGTCTGGGCAGGAGGCGCTGGTGCAGGGGCAGGTGGGTCGATCCTGTCTGGAAGGATGGACGCCCTGATGTATCATTATCGAAAAAGAAATAGCTTTACTATAGCACCAAATCAAATAGTTTTAAGTCTAACTAAATAAATTTATACAAAGATGTCGATATTTATAATACCCAACTAATGTCATTAGATTTATCATAGAATGTATTATTATAATACACTTATTTAATTCATAAGTATTCATAACTTTTTTATCCAAATTTAGTCAAACTAGTGGGCATGTACGTGTGGTACGCACATGTTTATTAAATAGGTTTATTTCGTGATAGATGCAGTAAAATGTTTAAATAAAAGTACTAAAAAGAAAAGGAAAATATTTACCATGTGTGGTAGTTTCACACATCTATTATTGAAGATAACTAACTAAACTTTAAATGCAACTTACTTTTGAGAGGCAGATACAACCAACGGTAGTTTCTTCTGGGAGAATATTTATTTTTTAATCCTTCTTTATTCAATATTTCAATAATAATTTCTCTTAAGAAATTTACGGATCTGACCCTTTTGGTCACGCCAGTGCCGTTAGCGCGGCCAAATAACATTGTCACGCCATAAGCATTGGCGCGACAACATCTGCCACGTTAGATACGTCAGTCCCGCTGGCGTGACAGTATTATTCTGTCGCGCCAATGGGAGTGGCGTGACAAGATCGAAACTTTGAAAAATCATAACTCTTTGATACGACGTCAGATGAAGACGAAATTTGCATGAAAATTGTAGCTCTCTATGAGATCTATAACTTTCTCGTTTTGAGTTTTTTTATTTGAGAACGTTAAGATGCTCAAAAATTAATATAAAATTTCAGGAGCATAATAACCGATTACTGGTGCTTGTCACATTAGAAAAATAATATATTTTTTGTATGTTGTCAAATGAAAATACTTTTTAAACGAAAGTTGTAGATCTTAGTTTTCGGTTTTTACATTTGAGGCCGTTAAGATGCACAAAAAAATAATATAAAATTTCAGCAACATGATTAATAATCGCGTCCTTGCGTTTGTCGCGTTAGAAAAGTAATATCGTTTTTATACGGTGTCAAATCAAATGAAGATACAATTTTTATCAAAGTTGTAGCGTCACTTTTCTTTATTTTCGTTACGCGTGTCCTGTAAATTAAGGAATTAGACGAGGATGATGAGCATCTGCAGTGGCCCAAGGAGCTAGGAAACATACATGGGATTACTGCAAGCGCATGGCGTGGCGATTGAACAGCACCAACAACCAGGCAACCACGTACTACCACCCCGCCAGTACGTCTATCGACGACCGATGATGTGACTATGTGATCGATCGGCCGGGCCTGTCCTGCTGCCGGCAAAGGGTCGGGCCGGCCATAGCCACATTGTCAGATGGAGATCGAAGCCGATTTGACGCGAACGGAGCTGCCCCGGCCGGCGACGTGGGCGGCGCGAGACCACCGGCGGCCTCCTGCACGGTCGCACGCACCGCCTATCCGCCATGATGCTGCAGGCGTCTGTCTGTGTCATAGAGTAGAACGAATCGGATCACTCGGCCAACGAGCCGGCCGGTGCTGTAGCCGTTGTACTTTACGGGATGTGCAGTGGGAGGCACGCGCACCTTGGAATCGGATCAACGGCTTGTTGGCCTTCCTCTCAAACCTTTTAGTAGAAGGAAGTCTTCAAAGTTGGGGTTACCTTTTGATTTATCTTACAATATATATTCCCGATTGATATAATATATAAAGCCAGCAACATCTTAAAATTCTCGTTAAATAAGAATCTATTAATGTTATTTTGCTACATTAAATAACTACTCCCTCCGTCCTGAAATATGACAAACGATTTTTATATAAAGTAAGGAACCTGCCAAAAGACCACATTGCCGCTCACTAATTAGGATTAAGGGAGTAGTTCGGTTGTTATTTTCCTTAATTGTTGGATGGTTTTTGGTTGATGCCAAGTTTAAAAGGAATCTCAATATTTTCTTCTAAAAAGACAGAGGCGAGAGAGGGCTCAAGATCCAGAATACCTTGTACTATTTTGGTACAAACTTTGAACTCTGGATCTCTTATATTTCAGGACCGAAGAATAATATACTTACTATTAGTTAAAAGTTGTAATATTTACCCTTTTTAAGTGATGAAGTGAAAAGATGCCTTACATAAAGGAAACAAAAACATTTCAGTTACACACATCACTCGTGACATCAGCTTCAAAGACATTGTCTAGTGTCTATGGTGACTTTATCGATTTTAAAATCTATTAACCTAATATTTGGACAATCTTAAGAATGCAATGTGTGCGTGAATACGCATGCACACATTTGCGGAAAAAAATATCTAAGTACATGGCCTTAGAGGCTCAAACCAACCCTCTCTTTACCTTACTGTTTTTAATTAAACAAAGCTGCTATACATACGGTGGTTTCATGAGACAGAGTCCCTGCCTCCTGGGTGGCACAGCATACTACTCCGCCCCAAAAACATGCAATTGCGTTCCACGTAGAGTTATTCATGTTTAACCAAATTTCTACTGAATAATATTCACATTTATGTCTCTAAATTAATTTATTATGAAAATACATTTTGTAATTAATCTAATGGTATTTATTTATATCATAAATATTGATACTTTTTTATCTACTCCCCCCGTCCCAAAATAACTATACTTTTGGTACCAGTGAAGATAACAATGTTAGTAAAAAATTACAAATATACCCCTATAAAGATACAATCACTGCACCTTGAGAAGAGAGAAAGTAGAAAAGGACAAATGAAGTTAGATTGTCTTATATGTAAATTTGCATTTATTTTGAGAAAAAATTTAAACGATAGAAGTGCACTTATTATGAGACGGAGGGAGTATATAATTGGTTAAACATAAAGTAATAAAACATGATATTGTACTAAAATTGTACTCTTTCTATGACGGAGGAAGTACGGTGGAATGCACCATAGTCCAACGTGAAGCATTTTTCTTTTATTTTAGGTAAAAAAAAACTCTCTCTTGGGTGGCAGGCAATCGGCATGCCCCTCGCCTTTCTCTCCGGCCATGTGGGCCCAACTGCCATCAACTGTTAGCACAACGAGGAGGACCTGAACTGTGACGGCGCACAAAAAAAAAGGCAAAAAGGTCAAGACCAACGTTGCTTTAATCCAAAAACGCACGTGTCCCTAAAAAACCGCACGTGTCCCATGTGCGTATTCCCGGTCTGCTGCCCACGTTATATATAGCCAAGCCGCCTCAGTTTTCTGCCGCACAACACAAACCACCCATCGGCATACACATTTCCCGACCCAACCTTCTTCCCTGTTCCACACCGCAACAGAACAGAAGCGCCCGCCGTCGCCATGGAAACAGCAGCAGCAGACTCGTCGCTGCCATGGGCGGCGCAGTGCTTGGGCGCGGCCCTGTTCGCCGCCGCCCTCTGCGTGGCGGCGCTGGGCGTGGCGCTGACGCTCCTCCGGCGGTGGCCCTGGTGCAGCTGCCACGTGTGCCGGGCCTACCTCACGGGGTCGTGGGCGCGGGACTTCACCAACCTCGGCGACTGGTACGCGCACCTGCTCCGGGACTCGCCCACGGGCACCGTCCACGTCCACGTCCTCGGCTGCACCGTCACCGCCAACCCGGCCAACGTCGAGTACATGCTCCGGACCAACTTCGACAACTTCCCCAAGGGGAAGGCCTTCGCGGCGGTGCTCGGGGACCTCCTCGGCCGCGGCATCTTCAACGTAGACGGCCACGCCTGGCGCCACCAGCGCAAGATGGCCAGCCTCGAGCTCGGCAGCGTCGCCGTCCGGTCCTACGCGTTCGGGATCGTCGCGCAGGAGGTGGAGACCCGCCTCGTCCCGGTCCTCGCCGCCGCCGCCGACGCCGGCGCGGTCGTCGACTTGCAGGACGTGTTCCGCCGCTTCGCGTTCGACACCATCTGCAAGATCTCCTTCGGCCTCGACCCCGGGTGCCTGGACCGCGGGGAGATGCCCGTGTCCAGGCTCGCCGACGCGTTCGACGCCGCCACGCGGCTCTGCGCCATGCGCGGCGCCGCGGCGTCGCCGCTGCTGTGGAAAGCCAAGCGCCTGCTCAACGTCGGGTCCGAGAGGGAGCTCAGGGAGGCCATCGCTCTCGTCGACGAGCTCGCGGCCGCCATGATCCGGGAGCGCCGGAAGCTGGGCGTCGCCGGCAGCCACGACCTTCCTCTCCCGCTTCATGGCCTCGTCCGGCGACGACGCGCACGACGTCGACGACAAGTACCTCCGCGACATCGTGGTCAGCTTCCTCCTGGCCGGGCGCGACACCGTGTCGTCCGCGCTCACCACGCTCTTCATGCTCCTGTCGAAGAACCCGGCCGTGGCTGCCGCCATGCGCGCGGAGGCCGGCGGCGGCGACGGCGACGGCGACGGGTCCACCACGCCGCCGCTCACCTACGAGCACCTGAAGCGCCTGCACTACACCCACGCGGTGCTGTACGAGAACATGCGGCTGTTCCCGCCGGTGCAGTTCGACTCCAAGTTCTGCGCGGGCCCCGACGTGCTCCCCGACGGCACCTACGTGGCCGGCGGCACGCGCGTGACGTACCACCCCTACGCCATGGGCAGGATGCCGCGCATCTGGGGCGCCGACCACGGCGCGTTCCGCCCCGACCGCTGGCTCACCGGGCCCGGCGGGACGTTCGTCCCCGTGAGCCTGTACAGGTACCCGGTGTTCCAGGCGGGCCTCCGCGTCTGCCTCGGCAAGGAGCTCGCCGTCACCGAGATGAAAGCCGTTGCGGTGGCCGTGGTGAGGGCGTTCGACGTCGAGGTGGTTGGGGACAGTGGCGCTGCTGCCTGCGCGCCCAAGTTCGTGTCGGGGCTCACCGCCTCCATCAGCGGCGGCCTTCCTGTGAGGATCAGGAGAGTTGTTCGTTAAAAAAGAGAGAGAGACTAGATAGAGTTGTTTAGGGAACAATGTACTGTGCATAGACTAATTAGAAGAAGAGGGAATGAAATAGCAAGTTGAATCTTTCGTGTCGGGGCACGTACAACGCTGTTTAACGAGCCGTCTGTATGGCAGAACATTTGCAAAGAGCCCCTTCACGCGCAACAGCCGAGGCAGGGTTGTCCTCTCACGAGTCGACGGCTCCGCCCCGTGCTCCGAGAAATCGAGCTGCATGCGTCCGTGTGCATGCTACGTCCGTGAAAACCTTATTAGCTTCTTCCCTTATCTGAAGAATGTGCAAATCGGTTCAACCTTATAAAATCCATTTAAAACTTCGAAATCAAATCCAAAAATCATGATTCAAGTTTATTTAGGTTCCTTTTGATCAGATTATATTCTAGAAGTGATAAAACATATGTTACACCTTGAATATTTGTTATATATTTTGTTTTTGTAACCTTTAGTATATTTTTATAGAAAATTGTTTGTTATTCGTATCAGTGTGAATTTTTATATAAATATATTAATATACAATTTATAATGATGCTTTGTCTATAATATTTATGTTTGATCATGGTGCCCGAATTACTAGTCTAAAAAATATTATAATCATATTTAACTTAATTATGCTTGATTTGTTTTGTATCAACTAACAACAAACTGGTGTATTAAACAACTTATAGACAGTGAAATAGATAACCCATTGTATGAGTTGTCTATTTAGCTATCTATGCGTGGATTTCAAAAACTTACAGACAACCTGGTATCTGTGGGTTGTTCATGCCCTAAAGAAACCATCATAAGCTGCATGGAGGGGTTTTTAGTCACTTGCCAAGGAGTTTCCATCAGATTCAGAGTTTCTGGCTGTCCTGAATTCCTTGTGAGAAATCAATGAAAGAGCTAGAATCGGTCCAACAAGATGAGTTGTGTAACAAAGGAAACTATACACAAACAGTAACAAGATGGTCCCTCTGCAAATTTCATTGCCTGAATCTTCAACGTAACCTGTGTCTTAACTTGAATTCTGATATCCTACAGACAGAGGCAGTCAGTGGTGGGGGGCTTTCGTAACCCTAGCCTTGGAGCCTGCCCAGCCGCCACCGCTGCCGGCGCTGGGCGCCGCCCCGGCACCGGCGCCCTTCCCCTCCCCGCCACCCTCCCCTCCCCTATGTGCCTCCCCCTCCCTTCCTCCTCGCCCGCACGGGAGTCGCGTGCAGGGGAGCCTGGCTCCCCGCCCAACTCCTCTGCATACGGCGACCTCTCCACCGCCGGCGGAGCCCTCCTCCTCCCCAGCCCCCGGCCCGCCACCATCGGCAATGGAGGGGCCCGCGCCACCCTCAGTGACGCCAGGAGCGCCGGTCCCCCACCCACCTCGTACACAGGCGCAGGGCTGGTTGGATGGGCGTGCATTTGGGCCCGCGCAGCCCACCATCGCAACGCCGCCTCCTGGTGCGCCGTGGCTGCTGGACCCCGCTTCCTCCTGCCGCTCTGGGAGCTCTAACTGCGTCAGCACCGTCCAAGATCCGCTGGCCATGGGAGCTGGGTCACCGGCAGCCAAGGGCCCACCCTTTTCACCCCCTTCGACACCGCTGGAAGCTGCTGCTGTCGTGGCCATCAACGCCGCGGCCGGCAAACGCGCTGTGGCCGCTGGGCCAGGTGCGGGCACCTTGGCCGTTTGCGGGGAGGCCGCGCCGCCGCCAACGTCTCCTGAGGAAGCCGCCGCCCAGCCCGAGTCGTCGCTGATGGAGGACGGGTCGCTGGTCCTCATCGAGGACGTCTTGGATGACGAGGACGCCTCGGTGCCCAGCTTGCCGCAGCGGCCTACTCCGGCATCGAGGCTCGACATCTTCCTCGTCCACCCCTCCACGCCTAGCCCGTCGTCCTCTCTGTCCCCCTCGCCTCCTCCTTTCACCCTAGGGACGGCTCGATGGGGCGTTCTAAGGCTCGTTGGTGGGTGGATGAGGACCTTGACGACTCTGACATGGAGAGGTCGCCAGTCAGCTCCCCAACCTCCTACCTCGTCGTAGTCTGCTAGGGGTCATAGCTTCGGACGTCGCCTTTGCTGGAGCGTGCTAAGCTGGCCTCATCGTCGGACGCTCTCACGGTAACGCTGCTGCTAAGTGAGGCAAGCGCCCCATGGCTGAGGGAGCCCGGCCAGCCAACGTCGCAGGAGGCATGCACAACAGTGCTACTGGTGCTGGTGCTGTGCACGGGCGGCGCAACCGCAGGACTCGTCGACCAGGGCCGCGCCCCAGCTGGTGCACGGCCTGCCTGCTTGGCCCATGGATGGCCGCATCCTCGCCCGGCAATGCCTCGGACGTCGCGGACGGGGCTCCGCCCGCCAGCGCATCTCTACTCTGGACGTCGACGGCTGGCGTGAGGTGTTGTCGTAGGGGTCGTTATGCAGTGCCGGAGGGGCTCGCCCCGCCCGCTATCTGGTGGATCTGCACGAAAAGTGCTTCAACTATCTCTCCACTGCCCATAGGGTGGAAACTTGCAAGCTGCCCCCACGCTGCCTCCGATGCAAGGGGTTCCGACACCTCACGTGGACTGTAAGCAGTGGCGGAAGGTGCCTCCTTTTAGGTACAGCACAGTTGATGCCCAAAAGGAGGACAACGACGCCCTGTCCAAGAGCGTACCTTGGGCCACCGGCCGCGTACCCAGGACGGCACGTCGAGCGCGGCTAGAGCTATGCTGGGTGCGGCTGTAGCTATGTAGGTGCGACTACGCGTGGCGGCGATGGGCGCAGACGACAGAGACATCGGAGACATCGGCGCCGACAGAAGGGGGATGACACCGCTGCGGCAACGAGTGTCGCCACCGACAGTCACGGCTGGTCGACTGGGGCAGCCCAAGCGACACCGGACTTCACCTCGGTCGCCACTATTGCTCAGGCATGGCACGGTGGGCCGACCAACGCGACAGGCATCGTTGAGCCTGACCCGTTGACGCTCATGCGGTACCTAGGCGCCATGCATGATCTTGACATCTCGGAGGACCCAATGGTTGAGGAGTTCGCAGCCTCGCTCGTCGGCAGTCCGATTGACGTGTGGCCTTCCCTTGAGCACCTCCTATCAACTTCGACGACCCCCAGCTTCCGGCTGTGGCCCCGATAGTGGTAGCCCCCCAGCTGGAGGATGGGGACCCAGCGGTGGTCTCCTGTGAGCTACGAACACCACCGTCGCACCCCATTCAGTGGGCGGTGGACTCGTCGATGACACACACACTCAACCTCACGGTGGATGGCCCTCCTAGATCACCACCGGGGGTTATCCACCAGGCTGTGGACAACGACGACTCTGTGAAATGACGCCTCGACAACTTTTTTAGCAATGTCACACGTAAGAGGGACTCTCCGCTGATTCTCGAGCCTCCCAAGTTGCCTCCTGCTAAGCTGGTACTGCCGTAGCGGAGTAGGCAGTTGGCGGCTCAGAGCCTCTCCCGTGCCAGCTTCCAAGCGTGGTGAGGTGTTGATCATGCAGCATATGGGCTACACCAAGGGTCCATCTGTGCCATCCGCTTCAGAGTTGGAGACCTTTGACAGGCTCTTTGACGGCAACCTAATGTGGTAGAACCACCTGAAATAACGTACTTACGGAGGCGCTTGTCTTCCACTAAACACTAAGCATCCCGAGAGGGAGCTACATCGGATGGATTCCGTCGAGCACACCCCAAGGGAGAGCTCGAATAATCCACATTTTCCCTCAGGATCCAATAATGATAACGAGTTTACATTACTTAGTCCATTTCATACATCCAGAGTTCTTAGAAATATATTATAACAGTACCAAATTCAGAGTGCGAAAATTTAACAGCGGAATGAAAAAAAACATCTATCAATAATATACAAGGATCCGTCTATGCCCACCAGAAGAATCCTTCACACAATGGCTACTCCTCAAGTAGTACCTGCAACAGGGGTAAATAAACCCTGAGTACACAATGTACTCGCAAGATTTATCCGGCTAGTGGGAATAATTTCCCGACTCCAAGAAATATGATAAGCTTTATGGTTTGCTGGGTTCCTTTTTGCAGAAAGCAATACTAATAGTGAATCCTTATGTATGTTAATTATTAGCATTCGTGATTAGTTCATTATCTAACTATTCTATATAAGCACTTGTCCTACTTTTAAGCAAGGGTTGAGCAAACAGTTCCATTTCACCGCCTTTCCTCTATCAGTTCTTACTACGGTGCTAGAGTGTAGACAAGCCGTACCGGATCGCCTGGCGATTTGCGAATAAATGTGCCTAGCTGGGTACCCCAAAACACACGCCCCGCTTATACCCCAGGCACAAGTAGGACCAACCCGCCACTCTCCTGCATGGGGTCCAGGACCCCATCCAAACTTGGACTCCAAGCCCCCACTCCTGAATCCCGAACTCAGTGCGGTGCTTAGACCTCCACCAGCCCCACCTCCAATCAGTCGGTCTAGAAAGAGCCGGAACCCACGACAAGAGAGCAACAAGCCTTCCCTGTGCCCATACATAAGTATGTGCTCAGAATAATAAGTCTGTGGCTTACCTAGAATCCAATGCAATGGCTGGTCCTTAACCGACACAGACAGGGAAAAAGTGTAACCAAGCTATGCCCCGTTGGCTGCAGGACACAACTTCTTACACCCACCAATACCCAAACCATATCCTAGCCTGGTCTCTATTTTTCCTTTCTACCATTTTATCATGAGTGATCTTAATAATCACCTATTGTGAGTAACGGCAGGTTACTCACGCTACCAAAATCCTAATCATAGCAGCTACTCGACCTATACTAGTAGGACTCATAGGTAGGTATATCTATGCATGTAGTTTCCATAAAATACCCGTAACGTAAATGCACATCATATATATATTTAGTGACCATTCAAAATAAGGGTTATGCACGGGGGCTTGCCTTGGGAAGACGAGGTGTCAACAAAGTCAGCAACTGATGGCTCTAGGGCTCTCTCCTGTACGAGAATCTTCTCCTCGTACTCCTCAATGATCTCCTCATACTCCTGTTCACCCGCAGGCACGAACTCTACCAACTCGTTATCTACATGCATGAAATGATGATGCAACACTTAGTAATACGGCAATAGCAACTCTTAAAATAAAATACGTCTATCAAGCTACTGAGCTAGCTCTACTGACTAAGATGCTAAGTTACCTATTATTTCACTAATAGGTATGAAACATTACATGCATTATCTTAGCATCTAAAGGCATCCCTATTCTTAATATCGATTTACTCTATATATGATAAAACAAGGGGTAGTAGCTACTCTATTTATCAACCTACTCTAGGGCTACAAAAATTACAGTGAGCACATAATAATCTAATGAACCTACTGTAAAAATTTCATGGCTAAAGCTATCACCAATTTGCCACAAAAATTTCTACAGATATTAAGCTAAATACTACTAAGCTTTCCTAAATGAATTAATGAATCTATCATTATCATATATAACTGTAAACGAACTACACCAACAGATAGATAACATTTTTGTGAACCTAACCAATTTTGTTTCACTATTTTTAGATACCTACAAAATTTACTATAATTTTTCAAAGATCAGCTCAAAACTAATTTGAATAAACCTTTACTAATTCCCTGGAAAAAGAAAAAACCAAAATCCACCTGCGCGGCCCATCATGGCTCAGCCCACGCCCACGCAGCGCGCGCGCACGCGCGACCCACCGGCGCGGCCCAACCGCACGGCAACAGGCCACGACGGGCAGGCCCGCGCGCGCCGACACAATTGCGAAAACGCCCTCGTGCTAATACCAAATCAGTCTGCAGTCACAGCACTATTCCTATAGTCTGGACTTAAGCACTCTAGCCCTCTGAACATTCTATCTTCACAACAGCCAAACCCTCGGGCACCCGTGCGCACACCGGCGCGGCGGCGCTGGCACAGGGCGGTCACGCCGGCCAACCTGGACCCGCTCTGACCAAGCTAGCGAGCTGAACAGCACCTATAACCCTAGAGCCTACCCTAGCCAAAGTTACTGGGGCAGCGTAACTCGTGGCAACGGTGGCCACGGCGCGCGGCCACACGCGATGGCGGCACGACCACGCCGGCCATCCTAAGCCACCGCAATGAGGGATAGCTAACCCTAAAGCACCACTAGCGTACCCTGGTGGCTGTTGTGGTGAAGGTTTGGCTGGGGACGGACCGGGTGTGCCCGGCCACGCGCGTAGAGCAAGCTCCGCGATGGTGGCGGTGGCGCGACCGTGTCAGCGGCGCTGGGAAGGCAGTGGCGGCGAAAGTAGGGTGCGCACGGGATGTAGGGGATCAAGGCAGAACTCGTGGTGGAGGTGAATTGGCGAGAGGTGGTGCGGTGGGTAGCTGTCCTCGGCCGTGGCCGGTTCCGGCCTTAATGGCACGGCAGAGGGGGAAACGGCCAATTGAGGCTCGGCCGGGCTCAATTGAAGGCCGGAGGTGACTGGGCGGTAGCAGGGCTCCAACACCAGCGCCAGGTGCGAGTAATTGCTTAGATAGTGACCATGCGCTCCGAATTTGACTCGGGCGCAGCTCAGTCCTGCCTGCCGTCCTAGGCGGCCACAGCAGTGCGCGCGAGAATGCAGGGACGAGACAGCACGACGCGTCGAGAAGCCATTTAACAAGCAAGGACAAGGCGAGGGAATGGCAACTCCACGTGCGGCGTAGTGCGAGGCCAGCGGCGGCTTGGCCCGACATGCCGCACGCAGGAGCTCCGCGCCACCACCACAGGGCACTGCTGACCCAAGCGGGGACAGGCGCGCGTGCGAACGACAGCGGCCTCGATCCCATACTGACGCGGCGCCCACAGAGCAGAGAGACCGACGCCGTCGGCACCCATGCGCGAGACAATGTGCGCGTAGCGGCGCAACGGCGACGGCAGCTGGTCGAGCAGAGCCGAGCAAACGCGAGCGGCCCCACGGCACCCGCAGCGACGCCAGCGGAAGTGACACGGCGAGGCAGGCGGCTAGGCGGCAGCGGACCGACCAGGACATCGGGCCCGCCGAGCACGGCGTGCGCGTGTGGCGTGCGTCAGGCGGCCGACGCTACGGCGCCGAGTGCCGAGGCACGGTGACTGTGCCCGGACGCTGAAATCGGTCGGGAACGTTGTGCGCACGATTTTTAAAGCGTTCGAAAAACCCTACAACATTGATCTAATCACCAAACCACCTATGCAATTCTTAAGAGGGCATAATAAGCTACTAAAACAAGCCATGAAACCACACCACTACTTAATCCAATTCTCCTACAAAAATTATCTAACATGGCTTTGTCAAACCACTTTCCAGACTTACGAAATCGGCTAAGTCTTGATCGGGTTCGCGTCAACTTCGATTTCCAAGCTATTAGGTATGCTAGCTAATGAATTCATTTTTCGACCGCAGGTATTTCATCGTCACCTACATGGTTCATACTTCCAACTCTACTAAAGTTCCGAATATACGTTCTATAGTGTTTTCGCTTAATAAAAATTGGTTTAAAACCCTAAATGATATAACTTGATATTGAAATGTAACTTTCTTTTCACGTTTCCGATGATCATTTCGAATTACGGAAATTGATTTACCCTCTATATTACATGCATTAACACATAACCATGATGCTCATGACATGTTTTAGCAAAAGATTTACTGACTGTGTCCGAAGCCGAGGCGCTGAACGAGCTCTTCCCGGCCGTTGGAAAGGCACCGTCCAGGCAGCCGCGAAGACGCACCTCTTAGGTCACAAAGCTACGTCGATATTAGTTGTTTCCTTTTATGTAATATTGAAACATGAGGTCTTTTGCTAGGATGGTCTAGCTTTGGCTGTGTTAGGTCGACCTCCTTCGGCGCTCGATACAAGTGCATTGTATGTTTGTTTAAACTCTTCTTCTTAACACAATGATGCGCAAATCTTTTGCGTATTCCAGAAAAAAGAATCTCCAACGTAGGATCCACTCTACAGTTCTATTTGCACACACTGGCAGCAACTGCCAACCTGCAATGACTGGTGCTGACTGTGTCTATCTGTATACCGATACAGGTTTTCATTCAGAGCGCTGACAAGCATAGACTGTGTTGATGAACTGTGCTGCTCGTGCTGGCTGTTCAATGGAGGATTTGGGGAAAACTGTGGCCTCCTGCATTTGTCTCATCAGTGAGATGCTGAATCTTGATCCAAACAAGAGAGGGAGCCCCCCGTACTGACTTTAATTAAAAGAAACAAAACAGGTCCAGCAAGAAGTAAATGTCTTTTCAACTGACTTTATTAGAAAGGAAGAAAAAAAGATAAGCAGGATCACAACAATGCTTGTAGCCATGAATCAATCAAAAGGAAATGTCTTTTGCTCGCCCTAAGGAATGCTGAGATGCTGAATTGCTGATGAACTTTTAGCTGATGTGAAAGTGGACTCATACATCTTCTCTTTGCCATCGTAAGATTGAAGAATAGTCGTCGTAACGCTAGAATAAGAACTCAGTTGTTGCTCTACTGGATAAGCAAAAGCAAAGGCCTTAAATGTGCTGCAAAAATTGACACCAACTTCCCAAGATGAGATAGGCAACATGCTATCCTCTAGAAAGTCTCCCTTTTTCTTGCCCAGTTTTTCTCCAGGTGTCCTTTTTTCTCTGAATTGTTTTTGGAAGAGATCCTTATCCTTTTTCCTTTGAATCTTCCCAACACCTTTTCCAACTCATATTTCAGACAATACGGCTTGAAGTACAGTGGCCGGTGTCCTTTTGTCCATAGTTTAACAGCCAGCTCACTGTCATCTGCGTCATTGACAACCAAACATCTGAATAAATCTGATACCTTATCAATTATTGATTGCGTACTTGCTTCCGACACAATTAGTCACTGATGGGATTTGGGAAACTCAAGCGATGCATCATGTCCATGAAAAAAAATATTAGCTTACCAGATCATCCTAGTCGGTGCCGAGTGGACAGCGTCTTTTTTTTTTTTTTTTGAGGGCAAGTTGACAGCTTCATCTGCAACGTGCGCAATGAAATCACCATCATAGACCGAAATCCGCAAGGAAACAACCAGTTGTTACAAAAGGTGTCCAATGAAAGCGACACACATGGCCATGGCATGTGTAATTTCTATAGGATTACGTTGGTTAGTTGCTGAACCTTCTTACCATTTGTGTCCAGTCATGTCATTTGAGGAAAAAGATGAGATGGTAGCTCATGCATCCTTCACTGATGAAGTTGGAGGATATGTGGTTTTGGCATGTTGGCTACTTGTCCACAACTCTCAGAGGCAATGTAGCCATCTTGTAAATGTTTGGATGGTTACAAAGTTGAAGCAAGCTGGGTCTTCTCTTCCTAATCCTATCCATCGCCTGTTCCTGCAGTGTCTCTCACTCCCACATGCCTCCTTTTATCCTAATCGAGTAGAATGGGCGTTGTTTTCAGACGTGAGCAGCAAAATGTGCCTTGTCACCATTAGCATTGTTGTAAGTAGAACTACCATTTGCTTATCCATACGTGTACTGACTGCAAAGCACTCCCGCCTCCTTCCAAATTATAAGACGCTTTAGGTTTTCTGGATACATAGCTTTTGTTATGCACTTACATATACACTATGTCTAAGTACATAGTAAAAATAATATACCTAGAAAAGCCAAAACGTCTTATAATTGGGAACGAAAGGAGTACTATATATTTGCAGCAAGCCAGCAACTTTTTCTATCTCAATCTCTTTTCCTGCGGCGCTCTTCTCGGTGCACCGATAGACTTCTTCTTTAGATCTTCCTCTGAACCAGACAATTATAATTTACAAGATAGCAGCTGCCTCGTTTAACTGACGGCGCCTTTAATTCTTCCTGACTTAAGGCCACTATAACACTGGTTGATCTGTTATCAGGCTGTTAATTACTCTTTCCATTCTTAAAATGTAGGTGACAGACAAAAGTTTGAAATTTTATTTAAGATAAAAACTAAAACTACCTGCATTTTGGAATAGAGGGAGTGCAAGATAAGAAGTTTGAATTTGCATTTTATCACTACCTATTTAGTCACAGTAGGTATTAGTTACATAATTCCTTTGTTTCATTGCAATAAGAACTCAGTTGTTACTCTACTGGATAAGCAAATTAAAAGAAAAGACCTTAAACGTGCTGCAAAAATTGACACCAAGTTCCCAAGATGACATAGGCAATATGCTATCCTCTAGAAAGTCTCCCCTTTCTCATGCCCAGTTTTTCTCGAGGTGTCCTTTTTTTTCTCTGAATTGTTTTTTGGAACAGATTATTATCCTTTTTCTTTGAATCTTCCCAACACTTCTCCAACTCATATTTTAGACAATACGGCTTGAAAAGTTGAAATACAGTGGCCGGCGTCCTTTTGTTCATAGTTTAACAGCCAGCTCACTGTCATCTGCGTCATTGACAACCAAACATCTGAATAAATCTGATTCCTCAATTATTGATTGCGTACTTGCTTCCGACACAATTAGTCACTGATGGGATTTGGGAAACTCAACTGATGCACCATGTCCACGAAAAAAAAATAGCTTACCAGATCATCCTAGTCGGTGCCGAGTGGACAGCAGTCATTTTTTTTTTCTTTTCTTTTAGGGCAAGTGGACAGCTTCATCTGCAACGTGCGCAATGAAATCACCATCATATTGCCAGAATGGAAGGAAACTGGAGGAAGGAAACAACCAGTTGTTACAAAAGGTGTCCACTGAAAGCGACACAAATGGCCATGGCATGTGAAGTTTCTTACATTGGTTAGTTGCTGAACCTTCTTACCATTTGTGTCCAGTCATTTGAGGGAAAAGACAGATGGTAGCTCTTATATCCTTCAGTGATGAAGTTGGAGGATCTGTGGTTTTCGCATGTTGGTTACTTGTCCACAACTCTCTGGGGCAATGTAGCAATCTTCTACAAGTTTGAATGGTTACAAAGTTGATGCAAGCCCAGTAAGAATTGTTTCGCTCTTCCTATCCATCGCCCTTTGCTGCAGCTGCAGTCTTTCTCACTCACACAGTCACACATGACTCCTTTTATGCCTAACCGAATAGAATGGGTGCTGTTATCAGACGTGGCCTGCAAAATGTGCTTTGTCCTTTTCTTAACAAAAAAGAACTAAAAAACTGCTTTATCACCTTTAGCGTTGTGTTAGTACTACCATTTATTTGTTTATCCACACGTGTGCTGGCTGCTGCAAAGTAGGAGTATATACATACATAAAGGCACCAATAATTCTCTGCTCTCAGGCTCAGCTCACTGCCGTCCAAATGAGCATGCTGCGGCACTATGAATTCCTTCCTTTTTCTCCTGCATATATGCCAAGCACAAGAACAAAAACTAGCCGTCGGAGTGCTCTAGCAGCAAAGCATCCAGGACCACTTTCTTGAATTTTCTTCTTGCTGGCGTGAGATTTGTATATCTGCAGCAAGCCAGCAACTTGGCCATCCTAGCCACAATATTTTCTTTCATGTAACTTGCTCCACAGATGAATTGCAGAGTCAGTTAACAACGTGCTACAGTCAAGAATGTTAGATGACAACTGGTACAGTAAAGGGCAAAGTTAGAGTACAGAACTATAAGTTATATTAAGGCCCCGTTTCGTACAGCTCTACGCTTTACTGGTGGAGTAGGAGGTTTTTTCGGCTTCACGGAACAACTTAATTGGTGGAGCTGAAATTGTTTTAAAAAAGTTTGGTAAAACAAGTTTTTATAGTAAATCTTGGAGAGGGAGCTAGGAAAAACTACTATTTTCAACTCCATCCAGCGTCCACCCATGTAGGTTTTAGGGAGCTCCAAACAACTCCTAAAACTGCTGGAGAAGCAACGCCAAACAAAACCTAAGAAGAAAAGTTGTGGCCTCTCTTTTTTCTCACTTTTTCTGGCGCTCTTCTCGGTGTGCTGATAGACTTCTTAATTAAACCTTCCTCTGAACCAGACTATTAAAATTACAGGATAGCAGCTGCCTTGTTAACTGCTAGCAAAGACTAAAACAATCCAAATTGTGGATGTCATTCTGCCAGGCACGCTGCTACAAGTCATTGGAATTGGAACATGTGTTGCGATCTTTTATATGCGCTAGACTAGGACACGCAATTCCCTTGCGTCATGTTGTTTAGACCAAGTTGGACAGATTTTATATGCCTTTCTTCCTGAATTAAGGCCACTATAACACTGGTCAATCTGTTGTCATTGTGTTAATTAACTCTCTCCGTTCTAAAATGTACTAGGTGATTGACAGAAATTTGAAATTTGATTTAGGATAAAATTAAAACAACCTGCATTTCGGAATAGAGGAACTGCAAGATAATAGGATTGAATTTATACTTTATCACT
The DNA here is from genome assembly GCF_019320115.1 of Miscanthus floridulus. Classification (NCBI taxonomy): domain Eukaryota; kingdom Viridiplantae; phylum Streptophyta; class Magnoliopsida; order Poales; family Poaceae; genus Miscanthus; species Miscanthus floridulus. Next base: position 14,819,682 of record NC_089589.1, on the reverse strand, counting down.
AATTATATATCCAGACTGGGTATCAGTTACTTAATTCCTTTGTTTCAGTAGAATATAGTGTTTTTTAATCTTTTTCTCAAGTCAAATTTGTTTAACTTTGCGAATGGGCTTCTAGCTGCATTCCTCATGTCTTAGGTTCAACTCCTCATAGCAGCGAATTTCGGGCTAGAATTGGAATATAGTGGGGAGCTCTGCTGCATAGTCTTCCTTTCAAAAAGAAATTCTTTAAATTTGATAAATTTAAAAACTTGTGCATCGAATACTAAATAAATGCAATATCAATGTATACTTCATGATTGATTTAATAAAACTAATATGATATTACAGATTATGAAAAAAATTATATAAATTTAGGAAGCAGAGAAATTTAACTTAGGAGTAAGTAGTCAAGCATCTAGCTAGAGCATAAATGGTGACTTAGTCCACTATATATCCTGCATTGTCTGCCCGTCTCGTTTTCTTTTAATTAACGTTTTCAATTAGGACACGAAACTACTCGTCACAACTAATTAGGAATCGCAAACTTACAACACTGTTAAGTTTGCATATAAAAAACATAGCAAAGTGGAAAATATACTTCAAATAAATAATTTGGTGTAATTTCAGTCTAAGATAAGAGTTTCAAATTACATTGACAAGCTAGCAAGTTTGATTAGAACAGAAATTCTCTTTTGTGGATATTTATTTAGAACAGAGTATAACGCCTGCAAGAAAGTAAACATGTTGTGATTACTACCAGCCTTCTCGGATGTGCTTGAGCACACAGGGTATACATGTTTTGTTTTTTTGTGCCGGTAGAATTTTACAGCCGTCTGATTTGATTTATATATAATCCAGACATCCTAAATTATAGACGGGCCTGCTTGGGCCAAGTCCAACTGGGCTTTCCATGCGTTGGGCTACTTGTGTGAAGAAATACAGCTAATATGGGCTACTTATGTTTGTGGGTTGGGCCAGGGACGGACCTACAGGGTATGCAGGGTGGGCCACCGCATACCCTGGGGTCCGCCAGTCATAGAGATAAGTAGAAATTTTCAATATAAAAAAATAAAAAAAGAAAATTTTCACCAAATTACATAAGAAATTTTTTTGCTGTGCATACCCAGAGGTAAAAACCTAGGTCCGTCACTGGGTTGGGCCTCATTTTCAGTTAATGACAATTTTCAAAGGTAGTCTTTTTAAGATGCACATGTTCTGAAAATCCTTTCACATAGATGGTTGTTTGTGGTCGATAAACAAACCATCGGGCTCTCAAAACACAAGGCATTTTGGGAGACCATAACACTTTTTAACCGCCTCTATAAATTAAATAAACACTTCTCCTATATTTCAGGTGCCTGAATTTTAACACAATTTCAGGCAACACTCTTATACTACCGATTAGTACAAGTAAATTATCACTTTTGTGATTTGTTATTTATCTTTGTTCATAACATATCCATTTTTTTGTCCTTATCTGACTATAGAAATAATTGTAAATTGTTAAATTGTCTTTGTGCTAATACATATCAAATTTTATCATGTTTGGGATTTGTCTAATGGGTTTTTTGTTCTCATAATAAAAAATTACAGATTGTGTCTACAGAAATTGTAATGAACCAAAGCTGCAATTTTAGTACAAAATATATGCAAACCGTCGCGTGAAAGGAAACTAAAATTCATGCATCTAAAATTTAGCAAATCCGTTAAGGAGATTTACAAATACGTATTGTATATGAATATGAAGTAGCACTCTACCAAATATTATGCTACTTGTTGCCTACTCCACTATGTTAATATGTCATTTATAGAACATTTATATCTGAAAAATAAAACATTTAACAAGGGTGCAAGAAAATACTTGTCACAAATATAGTTGGTCTATATAATCAAATATGAATACATCTACCAATAATGGCCACACTTTATTACTGTGTGAATTTCATAGGATTACATTGATTATTGCTTAAACAACTCCGACATCATCATATATATATAGTTTATCCAACTCTCGTGCTTTCGTCGGCGTATAAATAAGTAAGTAGAAGCACACTTTGCTTGGTTACTTCTTGCACACCACGCCTTGGCCACTCATGCCACTGGCACAGGTGATGCCAGCGAGCTCTGCCTCTGACACCATAGCAACGGCGCCATCGTCGTCACGGCGACCACCACCAGGCGCAAAACGCGCGACGGCGCAGTCGGCGGCGAAGAGGCTGGACGTGGTGAAGTTGCCCTCCCCTCCCATGGTGGGCATGGAGGCCCTGACATCGAACCGGTTCACGTAGTCGGGGCGGTACGTCTGGCCGACCACGCCGTGCACGTCGCCGGTGAGCGCGTCGAACTTGAAGGCCAGGTCAAGGTGCGCGAGGCAGTCGTCCGCCGTGACGCCGTACCGGTGCACCCTCGACTCCTCCTCGGTGATGGGCACGGCGTTGGCCCTGATGCTGAACCTGCCGTCGAGCGCGACGAGCACGCCGTTGGCGGCCCTGGTGCGGGTGACCGACAGCGCCGGCACGGCGCCGGAGGTCCACGTGCCGTCGGCCCCCTCCGGGAGGCGCACGGGCTCGCCGTCCAGGGTGAGCTCCATGCGGTCGACGTCGTCCTCCCACGCGGCGGTCTTCCGGGCGCCGACGTAGAGCTGGTGGCCGTCGAAGAGCACGGCGATGGCCTGGATCCACGTGAAGTCCCGCGACATGCCGTCGGCGCCGCGCTTGCCGATGAAGTGCGCGTTGATGTGGAGGTCGCGGTCGGAGAGTAGGCAGAAGTCGGCGTCCCGGCGGCCGTGGAAGTAGAAGGCGTTGCCGTCGCCGCCGATGAAGCGCGGGTCGCCGCACGCCCCCGGCACGCTGCACACTGCATGCGATGCGATACCAATGCGCCAGCCGGCCGGCAAGTTGTTAGTACTTGAGAGACATGACCATCAACCTTGAGGAAACCAAGACGAAGCGACGGCGCTCACCGCAGACGGGTTTGCAGGAGCTGCAGTCGGCGTAGCATGACTGGGAACACTCGGCGGGGCACTCCATCGGCTTGCCGGTGCAGTAAGGGTAGAGCTTACGGTGGTGGCACTTCACCTTCATGGGCTTGGGCTTCTCCTTGTCGTGCTCCTTTTCCTTGTACGGCTTGGGCCCCTGCGCCTTGGGTGGCCTGTCGTCGGAAGGCTTTGCGGTGGCCGCGACGGCGAGCAGGAGGATGGCCGCGATGGCCAGCGGAAGCAGTGCTCCCAGCCTGGCCATTTGCTTGGAGACGATTGTGCGCTAGCTGTTGCGGCGGCTTCTCCGGTGACCGGTGATCGAGTGCAGTGATGCTGTGTGATGATGCGCTGAGATGAGATGGTGTGGATCCATGCAAGATTCCGAGGTGATTTATAGGCGGCTGATGATCCATCTTGGTGAGCACTCCATATGTAGGACTAGGCCGGAGTACATTTGAAGATGCATGGTATATGCCAAAGGTTGCTTGCAACCGCCAGAAATGTGTGGCTTTTCGTGGCCTACGTTCATGCGTATATCCAACTCATTTAGAGTGTCAGATGATTACATGTACGTCGTTGTGCAGGGCCTTTCCTTTTCCATTGCTTCGTTGCAGGTTTTCAGGGCCAGGCTGCTAGGGCTGTTTAGATGCTAACTTTCGTTAGTGTACGTTATTTGGTGCAAGATAAGTTTGAAAAACACTTGATTTAATTTGAAGACTGCAAAAGCGTGTTTATAAATTGAAGCGTAATAAGCAGGACGGCCGCGTGCATATGCCCATTCCTTCAAGAAGAGATCGATCGATGCTAGACATGTGCTTGACAGTCTGCTCAATGAAGCAAATTAACCCTAATTACGCTGCTTATATGCTAGCTAGACGTGTCGCCTGTTCCTGATTACGTGTACGCTGACACGTATACTTAGCAGTCTCATTATTGTCCTATATATATTCATCTGGATTGAGGACGAATTAAAGTACATGCTTTCATTTGAGGAAAAGATGAAGGGAGATGGAGTGGTACGGCATAGTGGAATCTTATCCTCGTCTTGACACATCAAATTGTACCTTGATTCGAAAATAAGGAATGAAAACGTACATTCACGTTTGATTCTACTACTCCAGGAGTCCAGCCGTCCATAAACATTTTAGGTGCTGTTTGGTTCATTCACTAGTAACACAAATGTAAGCGAATTGATCATAGATCAGTTGGTTGGTTTCCTTGTGGTGGACCCTGCCCACCCGGATTTAAATCCCCGACTTTGCGCGGGTGCTCACATTTTCTTGGTCAGGATTTAACAGCGCTATGCTTTCAGTGGTATGTGACGTCCCTATCAACAGCGAGGTGCCTATGGTAGCTTCGTAAATCTCAATATCTGATGGCTTAGTATTTCGGAGGTGCTCATAGGGGTAGGGTTTGCGTACGTATGTTCATAAGGGTGAGTGTGCGTACGTGGTGTTGTGGGCGTGTACATTATTCCGTGTAATCCTCACAAAAGTAACGCAGATGTAAATGAAATTAATTGAAATTGCATTTGCGCTACCAACAGCTTTTGCTATCCCAGAAAGCTTTTGTTGGCTTACATACATGGGATGCTACATTAGTTCAAAAATGCCAATCCAAATAAACCAAGTTTCAACAGGCTAATTGTTATGTCTTTTCAGGTGAATTTTGGGCCGCTAGATCTACAAAAGATTAGTGCTCCGGTTGGGCTACTCAACATAGCATCGTGGGCTACCACTACAGTGATTTATTTATTGGGCCTTATCTCCTGCCTAGCGGCTTGAATCTTTTCCGAGGCCTTCTCCTTTCGGTCATTCTCCTTTCTTTCTTCGTCTGCTTTTCTCTAGCCTACTAGTTGTTTTTTTCTATTTCATTTTTTTGTTTCAATTATTGTGGACCAGATTTTTTTCTAATATTTTAAATTTTCGTCATCTATAACTAAAAATATTGTTAATTTAATATTCTCTTCATTTGAATGTTCTTATACTTTTATTTCTTTAGAATAAGATTTTCACGAACAAAACCTCTAGTCATCCCAACCGTCACTGGAGCTATTGCCAGATTCACCTCTTATTTATGCACGAAACCAAAATAATGAACATCAAACTAAAGAGTATTAGAAGATGCCCCGCGTATTGCTGCGGTGATTGTGAAGAATCTAGAATAAAATTGATTAGAGATGATATATGTGAATAGCCCTGCAATTAAGAGGTTCGAAGTTAGCGGGATGACAAGGCTATTAGTGGGGGATGATGTGGATGATTTGCATGTTGAGATAGACTTGTAGTGAGGATTAGTTTTATAAGAGATATGGATATTGTTGGAAACCTATATATTGTTACTATACACCAAGTTCATTTCCTTTTTGATAAACATGTTATAAAAAAATAGTTGTCTTTGGCATGCTCCCTTTTGGTAGAAATGTAATGGTGCCACACTTTTTTGAGCTTCCAGCATAGGAATTAAACATAACATGTTTGATTTGGAGCTTTATAGACAATTAGAAGAAAACACCTGCAGAACAATCCAAAGGACTCGTATACTATCTATTGGTTTGCCAAGTCTTTCACAAATGAGTCGTACAAGTGAAGCAAATACAACAATATACATGTGAAGGGGAGAGACAGCGGAAGACATCCAGATGGACCATGTACCTCGTGACTTTTGGTGTCAAAAGATGATACATTTATCTCAACTGAAAACTAATTTGGCACTATATTTAGAGATTATCTCAAACAAACTACAGACCTAAGAGCTTCACATGACAATTAGCACAAACAACCAGATAAGCAAATAAAGGGAAGCTCACAGAGTCATGGTCACACTAAGATATTGGCTTGTGAAATGTAAAAACTAAAACTAAGGACACACACACTAGCATGGAGAACAAACCTAGTTGTCACTCAAAGTTCTTTCACCCAAACAAGAGCAAAGCACAAAGCTAAAACATGAATGGAAAAGATGGATAAGACACAACCAGATTTCCCCCCTTGGTAAGTAGTTGCCACTACCCCTAATCCACGTTGGAGCATCGAAGAGTCACCAAGACTTGGTTACATTCCCTTGAGTCACTAAGATTCATGTCTCCACTAGGGAATACCCCTTCTCCACTTCGAATCAGCGGGTTTCAAACTGAGCATGACTCTAGGAGCCTCCCCACAAAGTAGCTCCACAGAAAAGGTCACCTAGTCCTCTATTGAGCGCTTAGGTGCTAGCAAACACCAAGAGTAATAAGTATTCAACCTTCACTTGATATCAATCATGACTCGAATGCCCTCAAACCCTTCCCAAGGCACACTCTCCACCATGTGACCCTGACTCGAATGCCCTCGAACCCTTCCCAAGGTCTTTCTATATGTGTAGGTTGTATTCAAGGGTTGAAGAGAGCTTCAAATGAGCCAGGGAACACACACATATATAGGGTGGGAAGGGAATGCTGGCCGTTGGGGAAAAAAAATCTGCAGACACCGAAGTCTGATCTTTTTCTTTATGGTCCAATCCCAAGTCTTTATTTGTCTAGTCTGATCTTTTTTTCTTTATTTATATAATCAGCAACTCTCCCTCGATTCATTTAGGAAAAGTGCATAAGAGTGATATCCATACTTTCCGTTATCACCAAAGATGGATTTAATAACAAATAGTATCAAACGAAATGGAAGAGATTAGTAATTACTCTTATCAACAAAGATGGATTCAATTTAATAACAAGTAGTATCAAAGGCCTGATGATGCCGGTGCGCGTGCTTGTCACCGTACCACGCATACTAGTATACTACACATTGGCATTTCGTGCGGCTGCGACGTACATGCGCTGGACTGGACCCTGCAAACTCCGTTACATAACAATGCAAGGAGGAGAAGCACGTACTATGCCTACGCTACTGATGAACTGAACAGCTGAAGCAGCTAGCGGTGATGATGCAGAAGGCGCCGAAAGGACATAATTTTTTATTTTTTAGCCTTTTTTTTTAAAAATCACAAATATACCTTCGGATGTATGATTTTAAAATCTGAACCCTTACACTACAGGAACTGCTGGCTTCCCCGAGTGCCAGCTGCACTCGGGGAAGGCCCAGTTGCACTCGGGGAAGCCTTCCCCGAGTGCAACACTCGGGGAAGAGCCTCCGGCTAATCCTCTCACGGGAAAGGCGTCTTCCCCGAGTGCCGAAAATCGTGCACTCGGGGAAGGCTTTGCCGAGTGCCGTGCTGGCACTCGGGGAAGATTTCACGCCGTTGGCCGACGGCCGATGCCGTTTTCTTTTTCTTTTTTTTTATTTTCTTCCCCGAGTGCAACACTCGGGGAAGATTTTTTATTTTTTTTTAATACTCTTTGCCGAGTGCCGCAGCTCAGACACTCGGCAAAGAAATTTTGTTTTTTTTAAAAAAAAACTCTTCCCCGAGTGCTTGGGCTGTGGCACTCGGCAAGTGCCACAGCCCAGGCACTCGGGGAAGCCTGTTTTCTTATTTTTTTTAAAAAAAGATGTCTATTATGGCATATTATTGATTGTAGTAACAGTACATGCTCTGCAGGTCACACCAATGGGTATTATTGCACTGAAGTGCTATAATACCAAAATGAACACAATATACAATACAAAATCGTTTCTTAGTACAGCCACAATTTTTGGATCTAAGATAACTTGAAAAAGATTACAATAGCAGAAGAGCAAGGTACCCAAACTATAAAATTACTCAATGGGCCAATTATGATAAATTCACAATATGCATTGCATAACATGTTCACGTTGCCAGACTTAGGAAATTTAGTGCAATTTTGAAAGAAAATGGTCACAGGTACATATACAAATCATTGTAAATGGTCACTAGTACATACATCTATGTAGCCCTATGTGCAGCAGGTACCAAGAGATAGCATAAAGGATTTTCCTAATACATGAAAATTCAGAAATATAAAAGAAAAATACAATTGTCTCCAAGCAGGCCAAGTACTTAATTTTCTAAAGCATTAGTTTGGCCTCAAATCTTCACTGAGTGAAGCCACGCCAATACTCAACCATGTCCAGTTCCCAACTAGCAAGCCAGAACTTGATGTTCTTTCCTTTTTAAAAAAAATACTACTTTACAAGTTAGAGCAGCCCACACTGTATGTGTGACAGCAGTTACATGTTCATATACAAAAACTTGTTCCAATGCATAGTAATTTATTTAATCCAAACAAGTCCTATTGCTCTGGAAAAACTACGTAAAAAACTGATTAACTTCTTGAGACCATACTACACTTCATGTTAGTTAACTGACATTCCATGTTATCTGAATGATGCTATATGTGAAACAAGCATACACATATAATTTATACTATGTTAACTGTATCTATCACATGTCAAAATGGGTCTAACATTTTGCAGGACAAGCTTTGCATAAAGTGGGAAAACTTCACAGGCAAAAGATAAAGGCAAGCTGTAAAAGAAGATAAATAGATTGCAGTACATACTCCAGAAAGTTAGAATTAAAATTAACCTGTCATTTTTATTGAAACCAAATCGATCAACACTGCACTGGCTCTCTACTGCCTTGTGTACAATGATACTTCAAAGTGGGGGTTCAGAGGACCAGAAGAAGTGGAATCTTGAAGAGATAGGTACACGCCTTCTGTTTGTGTGCAAGAGAAACATACCTATTGAAGTGGCATGGAAGAAGGCTGGAGCCACACAGGCACCTAGGATGTGTAAACAAATGTCAATCAATCTGAAATCAATAGGGGAAATGGTTGTTGAAACATTAAGTTTGGACCTACCTACTATTAGAAAAATACTTGTTTAAAAAACACTCAAATTATAGCATGGAAAAGTCACAGTTTTGCAGATAAATGTAGAGCATGATGACTGTTAGCCGTGTCAATTTATGGCATGGTGAATGTACCTGTCATCCACGGTAGATGAGCCAATTCATGTTCTTTGCATCACAGTAACATCTCCAAGTCAAAGCTCGCAAAAACCTGTGTACTGAAGCAGTAAGTATATATTGCAATAAAGAGCGCTAACAAATTTACCTAACCAACCAATATCTTAAATCTCAAATAACAAGCATCCATCAGACACAATCATAAGAGGGTACAATTAAGGATTTAGCTGCTGCAAAGAGCAAAAACAAATTTTGAATGCATTTACCATACTATATATGCCATCTCACTCGAAGAACAACAATTATTGATGCCTTTACCATACTATTTATGTCATACATATCACTTGAAGAACAACAGTTACTTTGGCAAAGAAGGAAACAATTGTTATCAGAAAAGTCAATAAGCTATGATGCCTTATTCATTATCATAATCAAGCATTGTATATTTGAAAAGGACAAATGAATGTTGTAACCCGATCAATCTGAATAATAATAGTAGAATTTAACCGGCACGTGAACACGCATATGAATAACCAGAAGCTATGGGTTACTCAATTTTCTGAGTGGTACTGATTATTGCAGGAATCCTCATCAATGCGAGGTACAATCAAATAAACAATTATCTCAAATAAAACCTCACTAGCAATGCTATTTTTGCTGAATCCGATGGACCGTTTACCAGATCTCTGCTAATGCAAGAACGATAACATTGGGCAGTATGCTGCAAGTAGAAGAGAGAGGAGGCGCACCAGCCTAGCACCTGCGGACGGACCGACGGACAGTGGTGTGGCTGATGGAGGCACACGGGAGGACAACGCCGCGGGGCTGCTGGAGGCGAACTGGGGGGCGGACGGCGTCGGGGCTCGCCGGAGTTGGAGTCAGGGCGGACGGCTCGAGGATGTGGCTCGCCGCGACAGATCGGGGCTGGAGCTGTGGCGGCGGTTGGAGGCGCACGGCGTCGGGGCTAGGGCTCCGCCGGGGCGAGGGAGCCGTCCAGAGAGCACGACCTGCACGGCGCACGCGGCCAGGGAGCTCGACCTGCACGCCGCGACTGTTAGGCCACCCTAGCAGGCCTTCATCGCCTCTTCCGTCGCGCGCTCGTAGCGTCGTCGTGCTGCTTGCGGGGAGGCGTGGCCGCGGAGGAGGGGAGGCGCGACCGCAGAGGAGGGGAGGCGCGGAGGCCGCGGCGTGCGGGCCGGCGGCGCTCCGGCAGGGGGGGATGCGGCGGCGGCGGCGGGTCGGGGGATGCAGGGCCGAGGCTGCGTGGGGGCGGGGGCGCGTGGGGCCGGGGGCATGCCGGCGGCGGGGGGCCAGCGGCGGCGGGTTGGGTGGCGGCGGCGAGCCTCCTGGCGGCGCGGGTGTAGGCGCGGGGAGGCAGCAGGAGCGCGCGTGGTGTGGGGCGCGGGTGGGGGTGGTGGCCGGTTAGGTTTAGGATAAGGCCACGGCGGGCCGGCTGGTGGGCTTTTTTTTAGTCTTCCCCGAGTGCCCGCACTCGGCAAAGGGCCCCTTCCCCGAGTGCCTTCCCTGGCCCTTGGGGAAGAAATTTTTATTTTTTGTTTTTTTTTTGCCTCATTTTTTTTGTGAGGCCTTCCCACATTATTTAAAACTCCTTGTTCAAATTTGGGACAATTTTGACTTTTTTTTGGTATATTTCGTTATTTTTTTCGTTTCGTTGAATTTTTTTGCATACTTCAAATTTGAACTGCAGGTGCATGAAATAATAGAATTTCTTGATTGAAAAAATAATATTCATGATATTTAGTGTATGTTGAGGCCGTGTCCAGGAACTCACATGAAATTTCGAGCATCTTGTTGATGTAACATGACGAGGTACTTGCGGGAAAAGTGTTTTTAAATTATATAAAATCCGAACGAAGTCCGAAAATCACGAAACTTGTCTGGGCGTCGTGTTATCGCATATAGAGATTATGATAAAAAATTAAGGTTTCGAGCAAGTTGCGACGTCGGATGCCTAAAACCCAGACATCTCCGCATGTGATCACTTGTATAGGCATGCGGAGATGTCTGGGTTTTAGGCATCCGACGTCGTAACTTGCTCGAAACCTTCTCGATTTTTTATCATAGCCTCTACATGCGATAACACGACGCCCAGATAAGTTTTGTGATTTTCGGACTTCGTTCGGATTTTATATAATTTAAAAACAATTTTCCCGCAAGTTATTCGTCATGTTACGTCAACAAGATGCTCGACATTTCATGCGAGTTCCGGGATAAGGCCTCAACATACACCAAATATCCTTAATATAATTTTTTGAATCACAAAATTCCATTATTTCATGCACCTGTAGTTCAAATTTGAAGTATGCAAAAAAATTCAACGAAACAAAAAAAACTAACGAAATATAACAAAAAAAGTCAAAATTGTCCCAAATTTGAACAGGGAGTTTTAAATAATGTGGGAAGGCCTCGCAAAAAATGTGGCAAAAAAACAAAAATTCTTCTCTGAGTGCCTTCCCTGGCACTCGGGGAAGGCAGCCTCTTCCCCGAGTGCCCTGTTCTGGCACTCGGGAAAGGGCCTCTTCCCCGAGTGCCAGGGAAGACACTCAAGGAAGAATTTTTTTTAAGTTTTAACGGTGTGGGCGGGGTGTACCGTCAAGTAACATGTTTCTTTGCCGAGTGCCGATCTTCCCCGAGTGTTGCACTTGGGGAAGAGGGCCTTTGCCGAGTGCTTCTCTTTACCGAGTGACAGGATCTCTGCGGCACTCAGGAAAGCCTCTCTTCCCCGAGTGCAATTCTTCCCCGAGTGCAACACTCGGGAAAGATTTTCTTTCCCGAGTGCCTGATTTTTGGCACTCGGGGAAGCTAGTGACACTCGGGGAATTTTGCCTCTCCCGTAGTGTTAGCTTGGCGCCATTGTTGCTGGTGCCGAGCTTACACGTCTCGGCGCCATCGTTGCTGGCACCGAGGTCTTGGGCTCGACGTAGACGTGGCGGTGACTTGGCAGGCAGCTCGACGCCGTAGATCTTGGCGCCAAGCTCGGCGCCATAGATCTTGGCGCCAAGCTTGGCACCGTAGATCTTGACGCCGAGCTTGGCGCCGTGGTTATTGACGCCAAGCCTGTCTTACGTATGGGTCCTCCCTTCCTTTCTCTCTTCCTCTCTCTCTCGCGCGCCCCGAACAAGCGCACCGCCGCCGCCGCCCGCGACCTCGCCCGCCCCCGGGCGCCCACGCCTGCGGCGGCCACCGCACCCCCGCCATGCCGCCCACACCCGCCGTGCCCACGCCGTGCTTGGAGCCTACCCACAAAAATTGCTACAATAATTCTCCTAACAATATTAAATATTTTCAAATGATTTAATAGCTCCTGGTATCAACATGTATATATATGAACTAAGTACACTAACAGATAGAGCACAATTTTAGGAACTTAAAAAATTTGTTTTATAATTTTTGGACACATACATAATTTTATATGATCTACTAAAGATCAGCTCAAAAATTATATTAGAAACTATTTCTAATTCCTTATGAAATAGAAAACGAATTCTCCCACGCGGCCCACACGCACGGCCCACGCGACGCAGCGCGCGCGAGCACGCGGTGGCCCACGGTGCGGCCCACACAGTGCTAGCCCACGCGGAGAAGGCCTGCGATGGGAAACCCCGGCGCGCTGATGTTTTTGCAAAATAGACCTTGCACTTCTCCCGAATTACAACTAAGTACTAACACTATTTCCCCTCTCTCATAACTTCTCACTTAACCCCCTAGCCTTTCCCTAATTCACCCGCGCGCACCCCCGATGACTCAGTGCACGGCGACGCAGCAAGCGGCGGCACTAAGTGCCTACGCAGGCCACCTGGGACCTGCGCGGGCCCACCTAACGGGTCGATCACCATCTCTGACCCGAGCGGCTACGCTAAGAGGCGGTATAAGGTGACACGACTGGTGGGGACGGCTGCAGCGGTGCGCGGCCATCCACAACGGTGGCGCCACTGTTCCGGTGGGCTGGGGTAGCATAGGCCTAATTGATTAGCACGTGAGTGTTAGGAGGCTACCATGGACTAGGCCGAGGTGACAATTGGGGCGGAAGATGATGAAGGAACGCTGGCCACGTGTGGCCAAGCCGTGCGGCGGCACGGTCGCGTCAGCGATGAAGGGGAGGCGGTAGGGGTTCGACTAAGGTGCGCAAGGTGGAGGGGGAGTCAAGGCGATACTAGTGGTGTAGGTGAATTGGCTCGGGAGGGACAATGGGAGAGCTGCCCTCACCCACAGCCGGACGCGGCCTTATCGGCACGACGGCAGAAGAAACTCCAAATTGGAGCTTGGCTGTGCTCGCTTCAAAGCTGGGTGGGGTCGGGTAGCTAGGCAGCTGTGCGACGGAGCCAGCAACGCGACGAATCGACTTGAGGTGATCTTTCCCTGACGAATTTAGTGGCATGGCTCGACGGCGGCAGCAGACAAAGAAAGAGAGACGGGCGCGGTAGGTGGCTCGGCTCGTCCTCGCCTTGGTAGGATGCGAGCGGTACGATTAGGACACCCACGCGTAGGAGCTACAGGCAAGGCATGCGCGCGTACGACCAGCATGGCCCACGCGGCCACAGTGTCTTAAATGACATGGCGACTGCGGCTTGGCTATGTGCACGCGGCAGTAGTGGCCTTGAACTATGCTGGCGGCGGCGCAGGGTTACAGCGGATAGGCGTGGACGCGACGATGATGCGATGGCAATGGCAGCGTCGCGATGCAAGGAGGGTCGGCAGTGTGGCGAGGTAGCAATGGGTGGACGCGACGACAGCGCAGTGCAGCGATGGCAGCACCAATGGCGACAGCGCGAGGCAGGTCAGCATGGCGCGGGGCCCATGGCTCGCTGCGGTCGGCCTCGGCCATGCCCAGGAGGCCCGACCGACCCAGCGTGGCGGCATAGGGCGACCGCATGAGACATGGCCATGGGCGCGGTGTGGGGAGGCCACGCGGTGATCGCGTACATGGCGCCAACCAACCAGAGACATGTGACACGCACAAAATTGAAAGCGCCCCAAATGACTAAACGGTTGCTTCAGGAGCCAAACCATCTTCACCATACTCTAGATGGCATATGAGACACTACACCACTCCTCAACCCAATCTCTTCAAATAATTTGCTAAACATAGCAGCGTCTAGCTGTCCACAGGCTTAGAATTTTTCTAAGTGTTTGAGCTAATCTTAATTTCAGATTGCATTTCTAAGGTACTGAAAATATTACTTAGCAATATTCTTTTTAAATACCAAGTATTTCATTGTCATCTACAAAGTTCACATTTCAAACTTCATTTAAGTGTCACATACATGTTCTACAACATTTTTGCTTAATAAAAATTGGTTTTAAACCCTACTTGATATACCTGAACTATTGAATCAACTTTCGTTTAATATTTTACTGATCATTTTAAGTTACAAGAAATTGATCTACACACTTTATCACATGCATTAACACATAAACATGATGCTCATGACATATTTTAGTACATGGTTTAGGGTGTAACACCGAGGGTGTTACAGTGTATCTCTTGGTGGTGTTAGCACATTTGCAAAGGAGAAGAAGTTGGAAGCGAGGAGGAGGTCGCAGAAAGCTTGGGTTGCTTTCTGGACAATGGCGGACTGTCTGCCCTTTAGTGGCGGACTTTCTGCAGTCCTCGGACATTGAGGTTTGGGAGGGATCGGACGTGACGCTCGCACTGTTCATGGTCTGACAAATGAATGGCGGACTGTCCGTCGGCTAAAATCGGTGGCGAGCAGAGTTGCTGGAAACTCTGTCTAGGCTATTGGAAATCAACGGCGGACTGTCCGGCCCTTTAAGGGCAGACTATCCGCCGGCTAATTTCCAAGGAACAGAGGTTCGGGACAGGTTCTGGACATATTCTCGGGTTTGAACTGCGGACTGTCCGCCTATATTTCTCGGACTATCCGCGGTTACCGTTTGAACTCCAACGGCTAGTTTTAGGTGAACAGCGGACTATCCGGGGTGACCGTTGCTGCTCCTAATGGCTAGTTTCAGCATAGCAGAGGACTGTCTGGGCTTATAAGGGTGGACTGTCCGTAGTTCACTTTTTAGCACGCGTCCAAACGGCTAGTTTGAGGCCTTCCTCTATAAATAGAGGTGGTGGCCGGCCATTTGATGTGCTTGGCACCTTGGGGACTTAGTGTCCTTGTGTGAGAGTGCTAGGGAGCCCTCCAACTCACTTGTGATTAGTGTTAATCATATCTGCTAAGTGACAAAGCAATTCTAGTGCAACGCATGAGAGATTGCAAATGTTGGCACTAGGTGATCGAGTTGCAAGCCGATGATGCTTGTTACTCTTGGAGGTTGCCACCTCCTAGATGGCTTGGTGGTGGTCTCCACTAAAGCACACAAATAAGATTGTGCGGTGCTCCGGAGAAGAGATTGTGAGGGGTATTGTGCTCACCCCTTGGAAGCCACGAAGAGCAACTCTAGTAGAGCGAGATGTGAAGGGTGACAAGTTGTCCGGCCAGGTCAAGTGCTAGAGCTTGTGGTAAGCACTCCATGTGGGAGAGTGTGACTTGTGGGTCACCACTAGCAAGAGGACCGGTGGCAACCTTGGAGCTTGTCTCAACAGGGACTAGCGTGTTGACAAACACATGAACCTCAGGATAAAAATCATTGTGTCATCTTCTTCCCGTTGGTTTGTGATCCCCATACATAAGCTTGTATTTACTTTCATATATATTGTGCTTGAGTGGTTGCTCTTGTAATTAGTTAGCTTGTGTAGCTTGCTAGTTACCTTCTTTCTTGTATAGCATAGAAGTAGCTCTTGTGTGACTAATTTGGTTTGAGTAACCTTGTTAGTCACATTGCCTAGTATATGTAGCTAAGTAGTTTGCGCTATCTAATTTGACTTGTGTAGCCTTATTATTGAGCATTGCTAGTGAGCTTAGGTGGCTTTGTGCTTTTGCTTACTAGATTGTGTAGGTGCTTCCCGGTTTGCTTAAAGTACTAGTTGCATAGGTTTGTGTGACCTTGCAAGCTAGAATTGGATAGGTGAACACTAGCTAGCCCAGCACCTTTGTTGCCTCTTTAGGATCTTTGTAAGGTGCTTGTGAACCTAGATAGAGGGGTGTAGTCTTGGCCAGATCGATAGTTTAAATTCCACATTTGTTTCGGTTAGCCGTTGCGTTTAATTTTAGAAAGGACTATTCACCCCCTCTACTCCGCCATCTCGACCCTATACGTGGTATAGGAGCTTGGTCTCTTATTTGTGGTCTTCACCAACCTGAGAGGATAGCATCTAGTGGGCTAGATGTTTGTGAGACACACATTTTTATGGCATAAACTTTGCACTTTGGAAAAATCACATGCTTAATCATTTTTGTGCAAAGGGACTTAAGTTTTGGTGGATTGTCACTAGTGGTCTTACTCATGTCTTGGACCATAGAAATCTCACCAAAGCTCAAAGAGTTCTCTATGAACTTGATGCACATGCTTGTTGTTATCTAATGGATGCTTTGAGCTTTGATTTAATGAAAAGGATAAACTATGTGGGAACCGCTTGTGAGATATGGGAATCAATCAAGCACACATTCGGTGATTCCTCCACATGGGATGATGGCAAGTTCAAGAAGGAGGAGCCCAAGGAGGAGGCACATGAGTGTGTTGAGCATGACCACAATTTGGTGATTGTGGAAGATTGCTCCACCTCATGGTCAAGTGATGATGTTGATGATCGATCTACTACAAGTTTACTTGACAAGGATGATGATGATGTCTAAAGTGATGCAAATGATGATGCTACCCCATGCACACTTGATGGTGATGATGATTGTTCATGCTCGGATGATATTGCTACAACAAGCTCTCTAACACCTCTACATTGCCTCATGTCACAAGGTGACACTAAGGTATCAAGTTGTAATGTAATTGGTCATGATTCATATGATGAGCTTGTGGGTAGACTTGCTAGCATGAACATAGCTTTAGAAAATGAGATGGCTAAAACAAGTAAATTGGAAAATGAAAACTCATTTCTAAAGAACACATGTGAACAACAAAAGCATCTACTTTATGTCATTAGTTGTTCACATGAGGAGCTAAAATTGGCTCATGAGGAACTTAGTGTTGCTCATGATAACTTGGTACAAGACCATGCTTTTCTCACTAATAAGCTTTCCACTGAAGAAATTAAAACTAGTGAGAGCTCATCACATGGGTCAAATGATCAATCACACAATGTTGCTAACCCTTGTGATGTAGGCAAGAAGCATGTATCCACCTCTTGCTATGATTTGCTAGATATGCCATGTTCTTCAAATTTAGATGCTTGTTCCTTCTCTATGTCTTGTGAAACTAACATTTTGAAGGAGAACAATGAGCTCAAAAATGAAGTGAAGAATTTGAGCAACAAGTTAGAGAGGTGCTACAACTCAAGAGTCATCTTTGAGCATATGATGAAGACTCAAAGAAACTTCGGTGATAAGAGTGGCCTTGGATTCAACAAGAGCATGACCAAGGGAGAAAGAAAAAGAGAAAGAAAGATGAAGAATCAAGAACAAAAGAGGCTATCTCATTTCTATGCTTCAAGTGCCATGAAGTGGGACATCTTGCAAATAGGTGCTCAAATGAAGAAAAGCTCAAGTTGAAGAAAGAAGAAGAGAGGCTTAAGCATGTGAAGTGCTTCAAGTGCCGCACTTGGGGTCACCTTACCTCAATGTGCCCAACCAAGCAACTGGTAAAGCAACAAAAAGAGCCTCAACCAAAGCCACAAGATGAGCAAGAGAAGACACCCCAAGAGCAAATCAGGATCAACCATGAATATGGTGGTGACTTGAAGAAAAAGATGAAGAAAACAAGGAGGGTGGAAAGGCAAGGCATCCAATGCTAGATCAATATGCCAAGATGATGAGCAAGACTCAAGATAAGGAGTTGGCTCACATCAAGTGCTTCAAGTGTGAAGATTTGGGCCACCTAGCTTTGGATTGTCCAAACAAGCTTGAGAAAAAGGCTCAAGCAAACAAGAAGAAGCAAGGTAATGAGAAGCACCACATAAGCAACGAAGAGAAGGCTCAACTAAAAAGAAAGTGCTACTCATGTTGGGAAAGGGGACAAATGGCACATTTATGTCCCCTAGGTAAAAATTCTAAGCCTATTTCAATTGATGATAATGATGTGCTTAGAAAAAATGGCAATGGTACCTCATTAGTTGCAATTGTAAAACATCCCGCTATTCATACTAAGGCTATGCCTAAGTATGTTGCTCCTAACTTGAGAGGACCCAAACTTGTTTGGATACCATCAAAAAGTGGATGAATGTGTGTAGGTACCATGGCATTGGAGGCTTGATTCAATTGATCTCACATTGTTCATCATATATTGAGTCAAGTTATGAAGCTTAGTGCACATCCAAACCCAATACCAATTGAAAATTGAGTGAAGTCCAAGTGCTATCAACATACAAGTGTCATATTCAAGTTGTGGTGATTTAATGGAATATTAGATGGCTTGCAAATAATCGAATTGAATATTTCTATGGATGATCATGAGATAACCAAGGTATATCTCTAGTTGATCATTTTATTTGGGTGCATATGAGTTGATTGAATTGGAAATATATGCAATGTTACTTGCTATGAGATGATTGAATGGATAAATGCTTAGTAATCAAGTTTGGATTGATTTGTGTTGGATAAATTCATAATATGACCTTTAGTGAGTGGATTGAATGGATATATATCTTGTGAAAGTATTCAAACAAGTTAGTTTCAAGTTTGATTCACATTTGATGAAATATAGCTCAAGTGATTGAAATCTGTCCTATATTGAAAATCTGAGTGAGCTGTGATCTTAGCCATGTTTGAGTGATCAAAATTTATTAGATTGGCATAAAAATTGGTGTACATGCTCTAGACTTATGGTATAAGATTTTATATAAATTTCATGTGAATTGGATAAGATATGCTTCGGTTTTGGAGTAGATCTTGTCAGCTATAGTGCAGCAGTTTTCAGCATGTAGCAGTGGTGGAAGAATTAAAATCTAGTAGCAATATAAAAGTCAAATGAAGCTCAAATTTTTACATCTGCTAGATGACTTAGTGAAGCACATCTCCACCAAATTTTGTGGCATTTGGGTTTGTACATTGAGAGATATGCATTTTCCTTAAAGGGTACAAAATCTGCTAGAAAAGTGACAATTATTGGATTGATTAAGAGTTACTTTGATTGAAAGGTCTTCAAGTTGGAAACATGTTTATAAGTGGTTGAGGTACCTAAGTTTGGTTTTGAATTGATCTGTAAACATGACAAGTAATGAGTACAAGGTCATTTGATTGTGGAGTGTATGTGACACACATTTAGTACTCAAATTGAAAGATTAAGATCAAACTCAAGATGAAGATAATGTTTAAGTTCTAGTGACAATTGGAGATCATTTGGAAGAAAGAAAATGACTTAAATAAGAAGAAAGAAAAGGACTTAAAGAAGGATTCAAGATTACTCATCAAGTTAAGTCCATCACTTGGATCAATCAATCAAGTCATTTCAATTGGGTATCAACAATGGTTCTTTGGAGAGAGGTCACTTCTCCCTAGTGTAGGGGCTTGCCGCCTTTTGTAGGTAAACCAAGTGTGGTACTTGGAAGGCTAACATGAAAGTGGTAATCTAAGAAACATTTGAGATGCTTAGTTGAAGCAATCAAAAGGGTTGATCAAGAAAAGCAAGCAACACCCAAAAGAGAGCTAGTCATGATATTTCAAGTGGTATTCTCACATTGATGCTCTCATGCAAGCAAAGATGAAATGAAGAAGCAAGCAAACCACAACAAAAAAGTGCACTTGATCATTAGTGGTTCTTAAATCATATGGGTGAAGAATGGACTTTATCTATGATGGTTGGTCTTCACCAAGCTATAAATTAGACTTTACATTTCTATTGGAGTAATGAATTGGAATCTATGTGACTATCCTCTACTCTAAGATAGCAAAGGTATTATTGTAATGTGCATGATCATTTCATCCCTTACTAGTATGCGGTTAGTGCATATAGAACATGCTTGTTAGGATCATGCATGACAAATAAAAATTTAAAATTCATAGCCTACCACTATTACTTGTTTGATTAATTGATCTAGTGGTAGTGTATAAGGTTGTTCATGAGCTAGTAACCATAAAGTGTTTGGTTTAATTTGGATTGCCAACAAGTGACAAGTACAACATTGGCAAGATAACCCTTGCAAGAGGTGTGAAGAAGCATGTCATTGGTTCAAACTAGACTTGAAAACTTAGGCAACTCAATTTAGTTCAAGTCAACCTAGAAGCTCATGATAAGTAACAAGAGTACAAGCACAAGACAACAATGCAAATGGATATCTAGTTTGGTTGTTTCAAGTGGTATCTAGATTTAATTGATTCATCAAGTGGTATTCACAAGTGGTGTCTAGATCACCTTACAAGTAATATTCTACAAGTGGTACTCATGAAGATAGCGAATGTTCAAGAAATGGTGTTTATTAACAAATCCATCAAGTGGTTCCATGCTAGTAAATTCTTTCACATGGTATCACATTTCTACACATGGTATCAATCATACAAGACGGTGGTTCCACAAGTGATCCTCAACTTTAAGTGATCATTAAATGAAGAATGCATCCCTCACTACAAGAGCTCAAGTTTAGTAAATGGATGCCCATGCTATGACATAGGGGGAGGTGTCCTACCGATTGGTATTAAGGTCAAAGATCCTATGAGTGGTATCTCAAGAGCTATCCAAATGGTGTCATTCCAACATATGAAGTGGTGTCCATAAAAAATGCAAGATTCAGGTGTCAACCATCTACCCCAATGCAACCCTTTGTATTAAGGGATGCACACCTTTTATGGAAATTGATGACAAAGGGGGAGAGATTGGAACAAAGATATGAAATATGCAAGAGGCATTAGGGAGAAGTTGGATTTGGACATGGATGTGGACAATGAGGGAGCAACATTGAGGAATGGAGAAGGATCAAAATTCTTTAACAAGAAGAAGCACACCAGTATGGGGAGCAAGCTCATGAACTTTGTTTAATTGCATTTGACATGTGCATATTCATGTGCTTGCTTACATTGCATAAGTTTTAAATTTGATATGCATGCTTGTGTGTTGTATGTTAGGTGTAGAACTTGAATGATGATTTGACAACTAGCATGCATAGGATGGTAGCTAGACTTTTATTTCTACATGTGGCACTAGAACCTTTCTTATAATGTTGATCTCATGGGGTTTCTAGTATTTTTTGTTGTCTAGCTACTCATGTTGCTAAGGATAGTGTTAAAAGTGCAACTTTGATTGGTACCACGCATCAAAGGTTAATTCTTTATACCTTAGCATCATTGGTAGTTATTACTCTCCCACAATTCTAATCCACGCATATGTGCGAGGTTCAAACCAAACACTCTAGCACATATGTAGGGGGAGCTAATACTACCAATTCGGGTTCATGAAACTTGTCCAAATCCTTTACACGTGGTAAAATTGCTTGGACAAGCAACATGAATCCATTTGAGCTTACTTTCTATATCTTTGTAGAAGTTGTCATCAATTACCAAAAATGGGGAGATTGAAAGGTCCTTGTTTGGTTTTGGTAATTGAGTGACAACCTAGGTGGACTAATTGTGTTTAATGTGAGATACACAGGTGATTAGTCCACAAGTACATGTGTGTGAGCAACATATGCCATGACAGTGAAGATGGCTCAAAGATGTTGCAAAGCTCACACATGTGATGATGAAGGAGCTCATTGCATGTGAGACATGACATTGAGTCATGTGATCAAGGTGGAGAAGATCAAGACATGACTTGGCTCGACGGACCGATTGCAAGTGTGAAGGGCAAGTTGAGTGATGACTTGGCGCCGATGGACCAAAGCAATGGTGAAGAGAAAGTGAAGTCAAGATCGATGAACCAATATGGTCACGTGATGATATGGAGTGGATCATATCATTGTTCATCATGTTGGTGCATGTGTTGCATCGATATTGGAGGAGTTGGAATGCAATGCGCAAGGCAAAGGTATAACCTAGGGCATTTCATTTCACCGGTCATAGGTGTGTAGAGAAGTTGATGACCGGGTTTAGAATAGATGGCCGTACTATCAAGAGGGGCAAACTTGTTTGCATATCGGTTATCTAGTGCCACTCGAGTGATCTAACTTCGCATCGTTGCTAGGATCGAGTGGTGTGGTGAAAAAAGTGCTAATCCTTTGAAAAAATATTTGTGAAAAGCTAATACACGTGCACAAGGTGGTGTATCTCTTGGTGGTGTTAGCACATTTGCAAAGGAGAAGATGTTGGAAGCGAGGAGGAGGTCGTAGAGAGCTTGGGTTGCTTTCTAGACAATGGCGGACTGTCTGCCCTTTAGTGGTTGACTGTCCGCGGTCCTCGGATGCTAACGTTTGGGAGGGATCGGACGCGACGCTCACTCTGTTCATGGTCTAACAAGTGAATGGTGGACTGTCCGCGCCTGGGTGGTGGACTGTTCGCTGGTTAAATAGGTGGCGAGCAGAGTTGTTGGAAACTCTATCCAGGCTATTGGAAATCAATGACGGACTGTCTGGCCCTTTAAGGGTGGACTGTCCGCCGGCTAATTTCTAAGGAACAGAGGTTCGGGACAGGTTCTGGACATGTTCTCGGGTTTAAACTCCGGACTGTCCGCCTATAATTCCTGGACTGTCCGCGGTTACCGTTTGAATTCCAACGGCTAGTTTCAGGTGAACCACGGACTGTCCGGGTCCTAAGGGGAGGACTGTCCGGGTGACCGTTGCTACACCTAACGGCTAGTTTCAGCATAAGGGCGGACTGTTCGCAGTTCACTTTTCAGCACGTGTCCAAACGGCTAGTTTGAGTCCTCCCTCTATAAATAGAGGTGGTGGCTGGCCATTTGATGGGCTTGGCACCTTGGGGACTTCGTGTCCTTGTGTGAGAGTGCTAGGGAGCCCTCCAACTCACTTGTGATTAGTGCTAATCATATCCGCTAAGTGACAAAGCGATTCTAGTGCGGTGCATGAGAGATTGTAAGTGTTGGCACTAGGTGATCGAGTTGTAAGCTGAAAGTGCATCTAGCCCTTTAGTGGGTTTTGGATGATTGAATGACAACGTGATTAAAGGACTAACCCGTTTGCTAAGTGTGGACAGGTAATAGGTTATCTCACAGGCACTTAATGAAAGCCAAAATGATGTGTTGTTGTATAAACAATCTAGTTCAAGCACAAGACAACAATGCAAATGGAATTCATGTGAAGGCTTATTTATTGTGGGATTTCCATGTACTATGTGAAAGCAAGCTTGTGATTATTAGTTAATGAGACATGAGGGATTGCATATGGAATGGTCTCATATTTGAAGCTTGCTAAATTAAAATGAAAAAGATAACAATACATATGAATGGATGATTCAACACAAGATGTGACTTGATGGCTTGAGATGGTGAAGATAGCAAGGAAAGGCTTCGAGGTACTAAGCAAGGGTGAAGGGCAAGCGACGGCTTGGCGGCCGAAGAACCTAGCTAGGGTGAAGAAGAAAGTACTTGCATTTAGTTGAGGTACTAATCAAGCTTAGATGGTCATATTGATGTGAAGGATCAAATCTATAATGAAGTATTTGATGGAAGTGACTTGATACATTTGGGATTATTCAAACTTGATGAATGGAATCAAGTCACATGCTCAAGATGGCCATGCTCAAGTGAAAAGATCAACATCAACATGTTAGCGCCCTTACTTGATGAAGATTGGAAGGGACGGCATCAATTCAAAAAGGAACAACTCAAGTGGTACAAATTCATATTTCCGTTTATCTTGAGTTTAATAGGTATGCCGTACTATTAAGAGGGATGCATCATGTTGATAGATAATGTTTCATAAGTGCTCAAGCCAACCCATGTGAGTTTTGAGTATTTGAGAGACAAAAGAGCTAACTGATTTGTTGCTGGTCTGGCAATACCGGACGTGTCCGGTATTCATACCGGACGTGTCCGGTATTTGTCCAGCAGCTGTAAAATTATTGTTCTCGGGTTGGTTAGTCGGGAGTTCCAACGTAGGTCGGGAGTTCCGACGGTCGGGAGTCCCGGCATGGGTCGGGAGTTCCGACGTGTCGCACTTTAACTGACCTGGAGGGTTCACTGTCCTGGTCATACCGGACATGTCCGGTATGCATACCAGACGTGTCCGGTATGAATGACCAGAAGCCAACGGCTAGTTTTCAAAAGCCGTGAGGGTCGGGAGTTCCGACGTAAGTCGGGAGTTCCGACGGTCGGGAGTTCCGACATATGTCGGGAGTTCCGACACCTCACTAACTTTAACTCAGTTACATGTTTTTCAAAATTACTGAGGGTCGGGGGTTCCGACTTGAGTCAGGAGTTCCGATGGTCGGAAGTCCCGGCGTTCTTCGGGAGTTCCGACGCCTCACAACTTCACTGTAACTTAGTTACCGTTGGCGTAGTATGAGTCATACCGGACGTGTCCGGTATGCATACCGGACGTGTCCGGTATTGCAACGGCTATAAAACGGCTAGTTTTTCAAGGGGGCTATAAATACCCCCAAGCCTCCACCTTTGGAGGCTGCTGATTCTGCTGAGATAGACACACGTTTTTGAGCCTTGCCAACTCTCCTAAACCCTCTCTTAGTGAGTGTGTGATCCAAATTGCAAAATCAATTTGTGGGTTGAGAAAGAATTTGAAAAAGAGAGGAAGCCACCACTTGAGCACTTGTGCATATTGTCAATCTCGTGATTCGCATTTGTTACTCTTGGACTCTTCGGTCCTAGACGGCTAGGCGTCGCCGGAGAGCAACCGAGAGATTGTGGTTGCTTCGGAAAGTTTATAACGGTCGATTCCGCCGCCTCGGAATCATTTAGTGGAAGGAGGAAAAGGAGTTGGAAAAGACTCCGGCTAGAGTGACCTTCGTGGTACCCTCTAGGGCTGACCTTCGCTGGGTCGCCCGCAGCCCCCTCAACGGAGAGTAGGACTCGAACGAGTCCGAACTTCGGTAAAACAAATATCGTGTCTTAATTCGCATTTCATTTGATATTTGTGTTGCTCTAGCTGTGCTGCAGGTTCTCTGTGTATATTGTCATCTCCATTAGGTGCCTGCAGTTTGGTTTGAAGATAGAAATCGAAAGGAGCAAGTTCGGGGCTGATCTGCAGAAATCGTGTATACCGGACACGTCCGGTATTCATACCGGACACGTCCGGTATTTCCTGCCTGCACTGAAAATATTTATTCTCCGTTCTAACTTGGTGTTGCAGGGTTGTAGCTTCTAGATATATTCTTTATACCTTGTTTACTTTGTGGCTAACTTGTGAGGGGTGGTAGTACTCTTGATTTGGAGTTTCCATTTTGGAAACTCCCCTTTCTAATTATTTCCGCATTTAAAGGTGTTAATTTTCAGAAACGCCTATTCACCCCCCTCTAGGCGGCATCCTAGGTCTTTTCAATTGGTATCAGAGCGAGGTTCTCACCTAAAGCTTCACCGCCGTGAGAAAAGGATGTCGACGCCTATCGAGTTGGAGCCGGTGCTTCTCCAAAATGATGGTTCAAACTTTCTACCTTGGTCAATTAATGTACTCAATGCTTTTAGAGATATTAGTCCTCTTGTTGAGCATATTGTGGATGCAAGCATAACTCTTCCTATAGTTGATTGGAGCAACTACAAAAATTTGTCAAAAGAGGAAGAGATATGCGTGCAACTCAATGCTCAAGCTATTAATGTCATTTTGAGTACATTAAGTGTAGAGGTTCAAGATGAGGCAATATTCAATGGACAACCACCTCCGGAGAGTGCTCATCTCATTTGGACTAGACTTTTTGATTTATATGGAAAATCCAAATGTGATGATGCACTTGAGATCGAGTCAATGGAAAGTGTGTCCATTGTGTCTTCATACAGCGAAGAAGCCTCACAAGACCTCAAGAGTGCCGAGCCGGAGCAAGAAGCGCAAGCAGCGCATGACCTACTGTCTGCCTGCATGTACCGGACGTGTCCGGTATGCCTACCGGACGTGTCCGGTATTGCCGAGGCAGCAGACCAGCAAGCAGCTGTTTGCAACGATGCTCAAGCCCGGTGGCAACCAAGTGATGAGTCAATCTCAGCATCTCATGATACTCATCACTTGTGTCTCATGGCCAAGAAAAGCAAGAAGAAGAATAACAAGAAAGATCAAGAAAAGGAGAAGGCTCAAGTGGATGATCAAGATAAGAGTGATATTGAAGTTGAAGACAACTACAACCTTGATCATCTCAACCATAAAGACAAGTTCATCATCATGAAGATAGTTGAAAAGAATGATGAGCTTGAAGAAGAGATTGAGAAGCAAGAGCAATCGCTTCAAAATCAAGAAAAGTTTCTCATCTCCAAACTGCAAGAGCTAAAGGCAATAAATGAGAGGTATGAAAAATTGTCAATTGAGCATGCTTTAGCTACTAACTCCTCTTCTAGTGTTTCACAACTAGAGAAGGAAAACTTCGAGCTCAAAGCAAGGCTAGATGAACTATCAAGCAAGTATAATGAGCTACAAGCAAATTATGTTCATCTAAAGTGCTCTCATGAGGAAGTAGTAGAATCAAGCATCATGCTTGAGGTGGCTCATGAGGTTGTGATTACATCGGTAAAATTCTCTCAACCTCTAACACATCCGCTCACTAGTACACCATCTCAATTAAATATTTCTTGTACTAATGAATGTGCTCCTCAAGCAAGCCAATCTTCGATTGAGCTAAATCTTATAGAAAACATAGAGCTCAAAGAAGAAGTGCAAAGATTAAAGAAAAATGTGATTCGGTTGAAGGGTAAGGAGAAAGCACAACCTTCTCAAGATAACCGTGATAACATGGTGAAGAAGCTTGAGAAGGGTTCAAACCTTGCTTCCTCCAAAGCCCAACAAAAGAATCACATCTCAAGCAAGGCCAACACAACCAAGAGCAAGAAACATGGAAAAAGGATGTGCTATGGTTGTGGATTGTATGGACATGAGTGGGCTATGTGTCCACACAAGAGTTGGGCCGACAAAGTTGAAGCTGCCAATCAAAAGGCTTCTACCAAGAAATGCCCAATGTACAAAGAAGCAAGAAAGGAAGCCCAAGTTGCAACTAGAAGATGCTATGGGTGCAATGAGATGGGCCACAAGGTTGATAGATGTCCATACAAGCAAATCAAGCATAGAGCACACAAAGGCCGCATATGCTATGCTTGTAGAAGAAAGGGGCATCTAAGCTATGAATGCCCAAATGGTAAAACTCCTAAGCCAAACACATTTGTTTATAATGATATGCTTAGGAAGACCACAAATGGAGTTAGCACTAGTAAGGTGATGTGTTCACCACAAACTAATGCTAAAGCCATTTGGGTGCCTAAGCACTTATTGACTAACTCAAAAGGACCCAACAAGAGTTGGGTACCAAAGTGTGCTTAGGTTAATGATGTAGGTACTTGGTACTGGGATGAAGGTATCGGGGTGGTTGAGCAAGCAAATTGACAATATTCACTCAATCTATCAACCAATTCTCATCATAATCTCTTATATGGTTGACCCGAAGATAATTTAATGAACATATCATAGATTTCATCCTCAACATTGGTAACAAGTACCTAAACCTTGTAGGATAGCCACTTTGTTTGTTTCGTGTTCTATAGTTCACAAATAGGTACATTTGTGAAATAATGAAAGTGGCTAATTATTTTCACTTGAGATTTATCATGTTTGCCATATGATGCTCTTGATCGTTCTCTAGTAGAGTAATTTATCTGTTGAGATGCTAGTATACAATAAATAATAAAGCTAAAAAAAATTACATGCAGTGATTTAATTGGTTCTGTCCTGAACCTATCGGACGTGTCCGGTATTACTTCCGGACGTGTCCGGTATGACCAGAGACAGAAAGTCAGTGTTTCTGTTCTGTGTATTCCGGACGTGTCCGGTACACTACCGGACATGTCCGGTATTGCATGGACCAGAACACTAATTGTGTTGCAACAGAGTATTCGATCCATACATTTTTCATATATCCCTAACATACTCAGAAGCTTGTGTTTTATCAAATCTAAGTGGATTGTGAGCATCTCTTAAGCTCACTTTTAAATATGGCAATCTTATTTGGTTCATGGTCAAAATGAAAATTGGCTCTCAATTTCTTATCAGAATAAAAGTGCTTGTTGAAAGTCATTCAAAATACTTGAAGCACTTATTTAGGGGGAGCTAAATTTCTATTTTGCACCATTGTGGACTAACAAATTTATCTAGCACTCTTTGTAGTCCTTTGGATGAAGAATTGAATTTGTATCAAGCATGATTACTTGGCAATCAAGGTCAACATAAAGATTATCATGCCATGTGTCTTCTTAGTGGTATTCTTGTGGGCTCAAGGCAAAGGTATGTTTTTACATACATGTATTGTAAGTGCATCTAAGGCCCTTTACATGTTAGAATGTGCATTTGTGTGACATAGGAGAGATGTTTTTCAAAACCCACAACTAGCATGTGTAGGTGGTGTGAATTTGAAAAACTATTTGAATCTTGGTCTTTGTGACCTAGCCTTGCCATGTGATGATTATAGCTCTCCTTGATTGTTTGATTGGCTAATCACACATGACATGGCTTTCTTAAGTCCACAATCTACTTTGTCTCACTTTATCTCTCTCAAGCAAGCAAATTATTGATTATGCCATTTATTTGGAAAAGAGAAAATAAATTGATGGCATTCGATAAGAAAAGTGATAGTACTCGGTTTGGATCAAGATCATACACCTTTTTGGACTGAGCAACAACAGAGAAAGGGTTTGGAAGAGTGAGAACACATTTTGGAATTATTTGGGCCAGCCCGCGTATACCGGACGTGTCCGGTATGCTACCGGACGTGTCCGGTATGAGCGGGACTATAAAAACAGAGCGTACCCCTTCGGCCCAAACAGACTTGCCTCCTCCAAACCAACCAGCCAGCGCCCTTCTTCTCCCCTAAGGCGACCAAGGATTTCACCAAGGAAAAGAGAGAGAGGGAGATTGCATTGGAGAAGGCTTGGATCAAGGATTGAAGGCCCGTGGATTTGGATTTCACATCGCTCTCTCTTCTCTCCTCTCAAGGTACCCTAAATCACGGACCTCGTCCGATCTACATGGTTAATGCATGATTTGGAAATTCCTTCGGTAAATATGCTGCATTAGTAATTTAGAAGCAATGCCCAAAATTTGGAATTGATCCGTGGTGGTTTGAATCGAGAAACCCCGGTTAGGGTTGCTGGTCGCCCATACCGGACGTGTCCGGTATGCTACCGGACGTGTCCGGTATGGCCCAGCAGAGCAGACTGCCTGCTGATCTCTGACTCAATCCTATCTAGAATGGTTTGTTAGGCTTAGTTTCTTTTGTATCTACGTTTTGCAAACCTTGTGACAATGGTGTGTCGAGGTGATTGTAAAACCTTGGATGAAAGAATCTATGTCTAATTACAAGCTATGGGCATGTATCTAAAATTCTTTGGAAATCTTTGGATACAGGACAGCTGCCATGAGTGGACGACAGGAGCCGAGGTCCAAGCACAGGCATGATCCAGCACTTGAGAAGTACAAGAAGGCGAGACAGGATATGCATCCTGGATTTCAGCCGACCAGCAGGAGGTCCACCAGGGCTGCCACTAGTGCAGCAGCTCAGTATGCAGAGGGGTCCGGGAGCTCTTCTTCTGACACAGATACTGATGAGTTCAGAGTGGAGTCTAGAGATGAAAGAAAGAGGAAGAGCACTGATAGAGGATCAGATGGTGACAGCTCAGATGAGGAGCAGGAGATTGAGGAGGAGGAGTCAGTTCCTCCAGTTCAGCACCAGCCTGGTCAGGGGATGCATTATGGTCTTCTTGAGACACGTCTGCCCAATGTGCCCTCCTATGTTCCCAGAGTTGATTACAGAGGAAAGGGTATGACCAGGAGAGCTAGAGATGAGCGAAGGGTTGATCCGAGGGGCTTACCTAAGGTTCAGTACGATCACCGCTTCCAGACAGCCTTTCACCTGGACTTCTACTCCAGTGTGATTCTCACCAGGAACCCTGTGATTGCCAGGTCTCAGTGGATTGACTGGCAGTACGTTATAGAGTTGCAGAAGGCCTCAGTTGATCATGCCATTGCCATTTGCCAGCGCACTGGGGTCTATGAGATCATGGAGTTCCAGCATGACTGGAACACAGAGGTAGTAGCTCAGTTCTATGCTACTCTATTTGTTGAGGAGGATGAGCGGCGTATGCACTGGATGCTTGAGGGCCAGTGGTACAGTGTTGACTATGATGTATTTGCCGCCCAGCTTGGCTTCTCTGAGGATGATCTCCAGAGGGACAGGATCCACACCGAGCTGGTGTTACCTCCTGAGCAGCTCGCATATATGTATCCTCCTGGTGGTCAGAGAGGAGCTGTGGGGAAGGTTCTAGGTCTTCACCCTACCTACAGGTACCTGGACAGGATGTTCAGGAAGACTATTGACTGCAAGGGTGGAGACAAGGGCACCATTGCTGATTACTCCAGGAACCTACTCCACAGGATGGCACCTAATGCTCGG
The DNA here is from genome assembly GCF_019320115.1 of Miscanthus floridulus. Taxonomy (NCBI): domain Eukaryota; kingdom Viridiplantae; phylum Streptophyta; class Magnoliopsida; order Poales; family Poaceae; genus Miscanthus; species Miscanthus floridulus. Next base: position 14,789,355 of record NC_089589.1, on the reverse strand, counting down.
CCCTTCAGCGTGTTTGACTTTATTTGGTCCGAGATCAGGAGTGTTGGAGAGAGGCCCCTCAAGGGCTGTGGTTTTGCTCCTTATATCATGCATATGATTGAGCAGGTGACAAGGCACACATTTGAGTATGATAAGATTCACAAGGCCCTGAAGATTATTGCAGATTTGCCTGAGACAGGGTTACCTCCAGCAGGACCAGGAGGAGCAGCAGCAGCACCAGAGGCAGATGCACCTAGGAGTGGTGCACCAGCAGGAGCTTCACCTTCACCACGTGCTCCTTCACGTTCTACTTCACGCCGTGGCAGTCCTCCTTCGCCTATCCGCAGGCTTTTCAGCTCCATATTTGGGATGTGCCGTGACATCCAGACTAGGCAGCAGAAGGAGAGGGAGGCTAGGAGGAAGGACACTCGGACTTTGAAGCAAATTGCTTCTAATCTTGAGCTTGATCCTCCTAGGTCTCCTCTATCAGATGAGGCAGCTAGTGAGCTTGAGACTAAGGAGCAGCAGCAGGCTAGATATGATAGAGAGTATGTTGAGTTCATACAGCGACAGCAGCAGCAGTAGGCACCTGAGCACCCTGACACTCTACCACTTCAGGCTCGTGTGCCTACTCACTCTCAGCCACGTCCTAGCACTGTAGACGACTATGCTACAGATTGGTGGAGTGACCTGACAGGTTGTGGTGGCTTCTACGGGTCTGGTGGCTATGACGCGTCTGGTGCGAGTGGTTCTCGTCCAGCCGGTGTTGCACGCTCAGATGATAAGGATGCTGGTCGAGATGATGAGTGATCTCAGCTTTCCGTGACAGCTTGTTGCCCCTTTGTCCTTAGTATGTCATTGTTGGACCTTTGTGGTGATAGATGACAAAGGGGGAGAGAGACTGATTAAAGCTTCAGGATAGTTTCATTTGCTTATCTTTGTACCTGAAGATATGTACTGCAGGCTGTAGTTTGTTTTTGAGCTTCATTGATGTATCTTGGATTTGAGATAGATTGTATCATGTGAGAGATGAGACTTACTTATGCTTTATCTATGTATCTCTTGAGACATGATCTTTATCTATATATATCAGTGGTTTCTGGACTTGAGAAAATTTGTAATGAGTGCTATGTGTGAATTACATGTCATATTTATTTTCATAAGGACTATGCATGCTAGAATGAAAATATTTGATGTGATGCTTTTATATTTATTCTTGTGTGATATATCTTGTCATATGCATCACGGTTTCACTTTGTCACACACACATGCACCCCACGGATGCAATGATTTAGGGGGAGTCTCCTATTTGTTTTAATATGTGCAATTGACATTTGAGGTCATTTTGTGAATTCTAATCATAAGCACATATTAAGGGGGAGCCTCTCATAAATCATTGAACCCAAAAGCTTAAATGTTTATATCATTTTGTAAGCTTTAATCAAGTTGTCATCAATCACCAAAAAGGGGGAGATTGAAAGTGCATCTAGCCCTTTAGTGGGTTTTGGATGATTGAATGACAACGTGATTAAAGGACTAACCCGTTTGCTAAGTGTGGACAGGTAATAGGTTATCTCACAGGCACTTAATGAAAGCCAAAATGATGTGTTGTTGTATAAACAATCTAGTTCAAGCACAAGACAACAATGCAAATGGAATTCATGTGAAGGCTTATTTATTGTGGGATTTCCATGTACTATGTGAAAGCAAGCTTGTGATTATTAGTTAATGAGACATGAGGGATTGCATATGGAATGGTCTCATATTTGAAGCTTGCTAAATTAAAATGAAAAAGATAACAATACATATGAATGGATGATTCAACACAAGATGTGACTTGATGGCTTGAGATGGTGAAGATAGCAAGGAAAGGCTTCGAGGTACTAAGCAAGGGTGAAGGGCAAGCGACGGCTTGGCGGCCGAAGAACCTAGCTAGGGTGAAGAAGAAAGTACTTGCATTTAGTTGAGGTACTAATCAAGCTTAGATGGTCATATTGATGTGAAGGATCAAATCTATAATGAAGTATTTGATGGAAGTGACTTGATACATTTGGGATTATTCAAACTTGATGAATGGAATCAAGTCACATGCTCAAGATGGCCATGCTCAAGTGAAAAGATCAACATCAACATGTTAGCGCCCTTACTTGATGAAGATTGGAAGGGACGGCATCAATTCAAAAAGGAACAACTCAAGTGGTACAAATTCATATTTCCGTTTATCTTGAGTTTAATAGGTATGCCGTACTATTAAGAGGGATGCATCATGTTGATAGATAATGTTTCATAAGTGCTCAAGCCAACCCATGTGAGTTTTGAGTATTTGAGAGACAAAAGAGCTAACTGATTTGTTGCTGGTCTGGCAATACCGGATGTGTCCGGTATTCATACCGGACGTGTCCGGTATTTGTCCAGCAGCTGTAAAATTATTGTTCTCGGGTTGGTTAGTCGGGAGTTCCAACGTAGGTCGGGAGTTCCGACGGTCGGGAGTCCCGGCATGGGTCGGGAGTTCCGACGTGTCGCACTTTAACTGACCTGGAGGGTTCACTGTCCTGGTCATACCGGACATGTCCGGTATGCATACCGGACGTGTCCGGTATGAATGACCAGAAGCCAACGGCTAGTTTTCAAAAGCCGTGAGGGTCGGGAGTTCCGACGTAAGTCGGGAGTTCCGACGGTCGGGAGTTCCGACATATGTCGGGAGTTCCGACACCTCACTAACTTTAACTCAGTTACATGTTTTTCAAAATTACTGAGGGTCGGGGGTTCCGACTTGAGTCAGGAGTTCCGATGGTCGGAAGTCCCGGCGTTCTTCGGGAGTTCCGACGCCTCACAACTTCACTGTAACTTAGTTACCGTTGGCGTAGTATGAGTCATACCGGACGTGTCCGGTATGCATACCGGACGTGTCCGGTATTGCAACGGCTATAAAACGGCTAGTTTTTCAAGGGGGCTATAAATACCCCCAAGCCTCCACCTTTGGAGGCTGCTGATTCTGCTGAGATAGACACACGTTTTTGAGCCTTGCCAACTCTCCTAAACCCTCTCTTAGTGAGTGTGTGATCCAAATTGCAAAATCAATTTGTGGGTTGAGAAAGAATTTGAAAAAGAGAGGAAGCCACCACTTGAGCACTTGTGCATATTTTCAATCTCGTGATTCGCATTTGTTACTCTTGGACTCTTCGGTCCTAGACGGCTAGGCGTCGCCGGAGAGCAACCGAGAGATTGTGGTTGCTTCGGAAAGTTTATAACGGTCGATTCCGCCGCCTCGGAATCATTTAGTGGAAGGAGGAAAAGGAGTTGGAAAAGACTCCGGCTAGAGTGACCTTCGTGGTACCCTCTAGGGCTGACCTTCGCTGGGTCGCCCGCAGCCCCCTCAACGGAGAGTAGGACTCGAACGAGTCCGAACTTCGGTAAAACAAATATCGTGTCTTAATTCGCATTTCATTTGATATTTGTGTTGCTCTAGCTGTGCTGCAGGTTCTCTGTGTATATTGTCATCTCCATTAGGTGCCTGCAGTTTGGTTTGAAGATAGAAATCGAAAGGAGCAAGTTCGGGGCTGATCTGCAGAAATCGTGTATACCGGACACGTCCGGTATTCATACCGGACACGTCCGGTATTTCCTGCCTGCACTGAAAATATTTATTCTCCGTTCTAACTTGGTGTTGCAGGGTTGTAGCTTCTAGATATATTCTTTATACCTTGTTTACTTTGTGGCTAACTTGTGAGGGGTGGTAGTACTCTTGATTTGGAGTTTCCATTTTGGAAACTCCCCTTTCTAATTATTTCCGCATTTAAAGGTGTTAATTTTCAGAAACGCCTATTCACCCCCCTCTAGGCGGCATCCTAGGTCTTTTCATAAGCCGATGGTGCTTATTACTCTTGGAGGTTGCCACCTCCTAGATGGCTTGGTGGTGGTATCCGTTGAAGCACACAAAGAAGATTGTGCGGTGCTCCGGAGAAGAGATTGTGAGGGGTATTGTACTCACCCAGCGGGAGCCGCGAAGAGCAACTCTAGTAGAGCGAGACGCGAAGGGCGACAAGTGGTCCGGTCGGGTCAAGTGCTAGAGCCTGTGGTAAGCGCTCCAAGTGGGAGAGTGTGACTTGTGGGTCACCACTAGCAAGAGGACCGGCGGCAAACTTGGAGCTTGTCTCAACGGGGACTAGCGTGTTGGCAAACACGTGAACCTCGGGATAAAAATCACCGTGTCATCTTCTTCCCGTTGGTTTGCGATCCCCGTACATAAGCTTGTATTTACTTTCATATATATTGTGCTTGTGTAGTTGCTCTTGTAATTAGTTAGCTTGTGTAGCTTGCTAGTTACCTTCTTGCTTGTATAGCATAGAAGTAGCTCTTGTGTGACTAATTTGGTTTGAGTAACCTTGTTAGTCACATTGTTTAGTTTGTGTAGCTAAGTAGTTTGTGCTCTCTAATTTGGCTTGTGTAGCCTTGTTGTTGAGCATTGCTAGTGAGCTTAGGTGGCTTTGTGCTTTTGCTTACTAGATTGTGTAGGTGCTTCCCGGCTTGCTAAAAGTACTAGTTGCATAGGTTTGTGTGATCTTGCAAGCTAGAATTGGATAGGTGAGCACTAACTAGCCCGGCACCTTTGTTGCCTCTTTAGGATCTTTATAAGGTGCTTGTGAACCTAGATATAGGGGTGTAGTCTTGGCTAGACCGATAGTTTAAATTCCACATTTGTTTTGGTTAACCGGTGCGTTTAATTTTAGAAATGACTATTCACCCCTCTCTAGTCCGCCATCTCGACCCTACAGGATGGACTTATCAGACATAGGAGCAAGGTGTGGCTTGGTCACAATAAGTTAGCTCAACAGCATGTGTTGCAAGCTGTTCACAACACTGCTGTGGGAGGTCATGCTGGGATTCAGGCTACTTATTATAGAATCAGAAATCTTCTCTTGGCCTAGAATGAAAACTGACATATGTCACTTTGTTCAGCAATGCCAAGTGTGTCAGCAAGCTAAAGGAGAGCATGTTAAAGCTCCAGGGTTACTGCAACCGTTACCTGTTCCTAAGCAGGCTTGGTAGATTGTTTGTATGGATTTTGTTGAACGTCTGCCTAAATCTCAAAAGTTTGACACAATTATGGTCGTGATAGACAAATTCACAAAGTATGGCCACTTCATTCCTTTAGCACATCCCTTCACTGCCTTACAAGTTGCTCAAGCTTACTTGGCTTCCTTAGGGCATTGTTTCTGATGGGGATAAATTTTTCACAAGTACAGTTTGGAAAGAGTTATTCAGGCTCACTGATACTCAATTACTCATGAGTTCTTCATATCATCCTCAGACTGATGGTCAGACTGAGAGGCTTAATCAGTGTCTTGAAACATTTTTGAGATGCAGTGTTAGTGCTTGTCCAAGGCAGTGGAGCAAGTGGCTTTCAGTTGCTGAATTTTGGTACAACACCAATTTTCATTCTGCCTTGGGGAGATCACCTTTTGAAGTTTTATATGGGTACCCTCCTAAGCACTTTGGTATCACCGATGTATCTGCTTTTTATTCAGCTGAGCTAGAACAATGGTTGACTGAGCGGAATTTGTTGAATGATTACATCAAGCATCATTTACACCGTGCCCAGCAAAGGATGAAGTCTCAGGCTTATAAGAACGGAACTGAGAGGGAGTTTCAGGTAGGAGATCAGGTGTATTTGAGGTTTCAGCCTTATGTTCAGTCATCTGTGGCTCCAAGGTCCAATATGAAGCTGTGTTATAAATATTATGGACCATTTCCAATTCTTCAGAAGGTGGGTGTGGTGGCTTATGTTGGCATTGCCCGATGGAGTCAAAATTCATTCGGTGATACATGTTTCACAACTTAAGAAGCATATACCACCTGCTGTGCAAGTGGAGGATGATATTACTCAGGTACCCGTTGATCCCAATGAGGTGGTTCATCCTGTGTAGTTTACTGGGGAGCGCATGGTTGTCAAGGGTGCTTCCGCAATTGCTCAGATCCAAGTCATTTAGGGTTCTCAGCCATCATCCCTGGCTACTTGAGAGGAAGTAAATGATTTGAAGCGTCGATTTCCATCCAGTCCAGCTTGGGGACAAGCTGGTTTTCGAGGAGGAGGTAATGTCAGAAACCGTCGCAAGAGCCGCGGCAAGGGAACTGTAGCGTGTCCGGCAACAGGTGTTGGGAGTGGCTGAAGCGCATTTGAACCTGAAGCTAATCAGTTAGATGGTGGGACCCAGTTGAGTTGTTTGTTAGGCGGTTAGCTGTGAATTCTGTATTCGGTTTTGGTTTGTAATGATGTCGGTGGAGTCCGGGCATCTATATAAGCCCGTGTAAGCGAACTCTGAAGATTATCGAATAGAACTAAACTCTTATCCCTGAACTCTGTTCCCCGTCTCCTTCTGTTCTTCTGGACCTACCCCCCGTTCGTGCTCTTCCCGGTCTGAAACTCCGAATCCAATCCAGTTATCAGTTGTGTACCAATTGGAACACAACAGCAACCTGCGTAGGGTATCTGAATCGTCGCGATCGATGGAATCGGCAATTAGGCATAGAAAGTTAGAAACACGAACGGTCGCGTGACGGCCGGGAGGCTGGACTATGAACCAGATGGCAAAATCGTGAAAGATAAATGGGCCTAATAGACTGGATCACTTAAGCCCACACAGCAGCCCACGGACCGCTTCGTTAAATTCCGGTCAGCAAATCTTAGCTTTTTTTCTCTATCTTACGTTGACGCTGGGCAAAGCCGTCGCCGATGAGACCAGGATTTCTGCTTCTTCAGCATCCCATGTTCCGGCCATAAGAATGATGCTGAACCACCTTTCATCTGTTGGCTGTGTAGTGATCCCAGTTGGTGATGGCAATTTTCTGCATCTATGCTTTACATGATGCGGTGGTTTTCTATCGATGAAGCTTGACTGAAACTAGCTTTCCTTCTCCCGCTCTTGAGATGCTGCTGCAGGGTTAACAATCATGACCATATGCTCCTGTTTTTCCCTTTGGTTGTATGAAAGTCTCTGTCGTTCAAATACTCTGTATGTTGGATGTTTGCTCAAGTTTGGGACATGAATGAATGTGTGAGATTCAGGTGCTATAATTGAATATGCAAACCTCTGTTGGGTCTTTTGTTGAGCAGATATGTTCAAGTTAGATACTACTATTGCAATGGATCACGTATCTTCAACTAATTAGCTTTTCAGATCCATTTCTTTCATATAATTGAATTTGCAAACTGGCCTCTTGTTCATTGGACTGGAGTTTGGGATCGTATGCTCCTGTTTTTTTCCCCATTGGTTGTATGAAATTCTCAGTTCCATCCATGAATGAATGTGAGAGATTCATCCATTCAGCCATTCAGGTGCTAGGATTTCTCTCCATTTGCGAAGCCTTTGTTCGTGCCGTAGCCAGAGACCTGGCCACTTCCTCTGTTCTCTGTTGTCAGTCATCCATCTATCTCCTTGCTGCAGCGGATTGCCGTGAATTTGGGAAGAGAATCTGTTGGCAAGTGGCTCTGCAGTGTTATTGAGAGGTCGATGGGCTCAAGCTTTTCCCTTCAGTTATCTTCGAAAATTGTGCTATCGTTTAGAACGTGGCAGTGTGAGCAACAAAAAAAGGTTTCTATACTTTTGAATGCTGATAAAATGGTAGTAATAGACAAAAGTGTTCAATTTCCATGTGTAAATGTCCTTTTGAATCCTGAGCTGAAGTGAGGATGCTGTATATATATTTCAATACCACTCATCTTGCATTTCCAGTGAATGGTATTTGCACTTTGCTGCACAGATGACAGCATGTCATCAGCATGTGGCTTTACACTATACGCAATGGATTGAACACGTAAGGAGCACAGCATTGCGTCAGTTAAGCGTGGTTGCCATCTATTTATTCTCAAAAATTTGAATCACAATTAAAAATACTACTCTCTCTATTACAAATTATAAGATGTGCTGGTTTCTTCTAGATTCATACCTTTTTATATGCAATTAAATATACTGTATGTCTAAATATATAGCAAAAACAATGTAAACATCTTATAAATAATTTGGAATGGAGTATCCAGTTGTCAGCATGAGTCATGTATCCCCATTCGGCTTGCTGAATTTTGGCTGGAACTGGCTGAAAACACTGTTCTGGCTGAATTGTTGTGAGAGAAAAACACCGTTTTAACTGAAAAAAGAAGCCGAACAAATCAGTTTCAAGTAAGCCGAGCGGGTTTTATCACGACGTAACCGACAATGAATTCCAGTGTTGCAATAAAAAAATGGAAGTGAACTACTAATGTTGATTGCATGGTACCAGCAAATTAATCGTCCTGCTGCGACGTACGTACGTACGTACGTGCGTGCGTCTCAACAGCTGGACCCTGCAAATTATGCTCCGTTCCACGGCTGATGAACTGAATAATATAAGCAGCTAACTGTGGGCTGAGGGATGTGGCTGTTGCGCTCAACTGCTGATGCACGAAAGACGACGAGGGACTGACGGCTGCGTGCGTAGAACCAGGTCTTGGCTTCTTTCGTTCCATAGAAGAAACAAAAAAAAACAAAAAACTGAGAGGTGCTTCTAGACCGGTGCCGCGACGAAGGCGCGAGCTGCCACCCAATTGGGTTCTAGTACAACCAAAATCTTTATTTTAAGGGTGTGTACAGCTCACAGCTTGGACTGATGGACCTGTTATCTGGGGAGCAGGTGAGACTATGACACGCTAGCTAGCTAGAGTCAAACCCTGGGCCAGGCCAGGCACCATGAATGTGGGGTCTAACCCCACGGCAAGGGATATGGATCATGTGGCCAGGTGCACGGTGCTCCTCAGCGTATATCACAAGACAAGGATGATATTTTAAAGATACTATGATATTTGTTACGATATACTCGATCATGTAATTCTTATAACATGTTATTACTTACAGGTTATCTCCTAGATCTAACTAACTTGTAACCCTACTCTCACTATATAAGGCAGGTAGGGGACAGCCTCAAAACACACGCAATATCATATGATAGCTAATACAAATCAACAGACCACAGAAGTAGGATATTACGTCGTGTTGACGGCCCAAACCTGTCTAACTCTTGTATCTCTGTTGCCTTCTTGTTCTTGATTACACGCACCTTCGCCGATCAATCTCCCTTCGTGGGATATCCTTTGGAGGACTGCCGACGATATTCTGTCGATAGTTGGCATGCTAGGTAGGGGTGTGCGTATTATTTCCATGACGAACAAGATGGTACACTTTTCAAGCTCTTCGTCCTCTCCAGAGCCCGGCCAGATCTTTACGGTCGGATTGATCTCTTGGGTCATCAATGCTGATGGAGACAGAGAGATCTTCAAGCCGGTATAGATCGATTCTGTGCCGACCACACCAACGCCTGCGACAGTAGAACCGTCTCCGAGGTCGTCTTCACCAACAACTCGCCGCCTGCTGCCCCGCTACTCGAGGAAGCAGGTCGGCAATGATGATCTGATCGCATCCATCGATCAGGTCGGCCAGAAGCTCACCAACTGCCTCTCCCTCACGGAATCGGCTCTGACCACTCCGGTTTGGCGCCGACCACCTTCCGGTTCCGATCTATCGGAAGCCGATCGAAAAACTCCAGGGGATACGGCCATCATCCATCAGGATGCCCTAAGGGACAAATTCACTGACCAGATTGGAGACATCTATCCTCTCGTCGATCCGATCGCCGACCAGCTCTCGCCGACCGTCAATATGCTGCAAATCGGCCAACGTTCCAAAGAATCCCTCTACACCATCTTGGAGGAAAATCCAGACTCTGAGTCCCAGGGCTCTACGGAGATTGTCTCCAAAACCGCTGCCGTCCAACCTCCTTTTCCAATCTTCCGAGGAGGCGGGATTTTTAATGTTAGCATTGACAGCCCTCCACGGGATGGAGAAACCGATGAGGACCGCGTAGCTCGCGTCAACAGAAATGCCAACCGTGCGCAGCATCGAGCGAATGAGGCCGCCATTATGTTAGCCGAGGTTGTTCGCAACGAAAACAACTCGACTCGCAAGGGAGGCCACGCCCACTCCGCCGCAACCTCGACGACGAATTCGTCCGTGTTGACGACCATGAAGTCTACAAGACCCCAAGCGCCAACTTGGTCGTGACCACTAACGAGCTCGCTCGGCTCGAACAAACGCCAGAGGTCGCCAAGGTCACTGCAATGCTTAAAGCTGCGTACTGCCAGGTCAACGAGATCCACCAGGATTAGGGACCATCCTACTGCTCCTACACCATCACCGACTGTGAGCCGCTAAGCGAACCGCCTGAGCCATCAAGCTAGCCGCTAAGCGAGCCGCCCGAGCCATCAATCAAGCCGTCCACGCAACATTCACCTACTCGGACATCATTACACGCTGACTGCTCCGCTCGACTGTTTATCAAAGCGCCATGCAGTATCGCTTCTCCGACCAGATCGAATGCGGTTATGTCAACAATCTCCCCAAAACTGATCTGCCTAAGGCTGACCAGCACCATAAGGACGACGTCGCCCGGACTACTCATTCCAACGCCACTTGCATCGCAATGATGATCGCCGCATAGAACTGTGCTATGACGACCATGACCGCCACCATGACGATAAGCCGAAGAGCTCCAAACCCGACCAGATAACGTCATACGTCGCCGATCAGATGTTCTCACTAAAGATAAGTACCCTTCCTATATCTAAATTTAATACAATTTTCTCCAAGTTTCACCATGTTTTCTCCTATTGTTATTTCTCCAATATCTCCATGATTAATGTCTCCAATAATCTCTATTTGTTCTCCATGCGAATTATGATGTTCTCCACTCGACTCGTCGACCAGCCATGTTCTTACTCGTGGCACCTAGAAATGGTCCTGACCTCGACTTCACTCCGACACGTGCACAAGCCATGCTCTGCATTATGGACAGTCAGCAGGGGCTCCTTAGCGACGCTCTCTCTCTTATGTGTACATGGGTGCTGGCCACTCTGCGCTATAGAGCTTTGGCTAGTTAGGGCTGGTGACGCGATATAGAACCAACTAGAAGGAAGTTACTTATAGCTTTTGTAGGGTGGCATGTAGGATTCTGAGAAAACCCTCAACGTTTAGGCAGTAACTACTAACATAGAATCCTGCCATTCGTAGCGGTGGTTGCAAGGAAGGACTGAGCGAAAAGCTTGCTCAAAGGAAAAGCTAAACTAGCTAAAGTGCATCGAGTGGTAGTACCAATGGCTAAGCCAGGCCCTACTTATAAAGGCAGAGCGGCCAGTGGTCCTGGCACAGTCCACTAGGGCTCCTGTGTGGGATTACTATGAATGAATCGACCAAAATTCTACGCGTTCGAGGCGAGCGACGTCCGAGGCCATTAATGACTAGTACGATTGCAGAGAAAGTGTCCGACAAGAGCGCAGAAAAGAGTACAGGGAGACATGGGTCGCGACAGGCATGAACCATGGGTGAACGCGGAGCATGAAGCCATAGTGCAGAAATAACTCTAGAACAGGACAGGTCAGTCATGCACAATACGACACGTGTGACACCTATGAATGGCATATCCGCAAGCAATATAGGCACTACAATGCACAACCAAGATATGCATGAGTGCATGTCCTATACGTCCTTCCACTGTGGCCAACATATAAGGCAACCGTTCTTAGATTTTTGGCATATCGTTCTTTCTCTGTAGCTAGTCGATACTATCGGACTATGCTCGGGGTTAGTGTACCTGCAGAAAACTTGACTAAGCCTACCTAAGTCAGCAAAGTGCCATCTATCCTGGATACATAACCATAGTAATAGGGCTACTTATATAACTTTGTATACAAATGTCTTATTCTTTTTTTGAAAAGAATTTGTTGTCAAATTTTAGTTTAGAAATAGGTTCTGAAGCTTTATTTTCTCATTTATGCTCTAATATCACCTATGGCAGAACCGCCTAATCTAATGCCTCCTAGGAGTACTTGTATTCTATTAGACACTAAGTACTCAAGGGAGAACACCAAATTACGCAGTTTCGTCAGGCACACCCCAAGGGAGAATCCGAAAATCCACATTTTTCTATCAGGATCACAAATGAGAGAATAAATCTTACATCATTCTTAACAATTTCTTACATCATTTTTTATGCAACATCAGAGTATAATATTTACTATTGATAATAGCAGAATATGATCATGTTATTAGAGTTATGAACAATTTAATTTGACAGCGGAATATAAACATGTGATCAGAGTTACAACAAAAATAACATCTATTCATGACATGATGAAATATTGATATACATAAACTATGACAATAGGTTATAAAATTTCCATTTATAAAAACATTTAGTGAGGGTTATAGATAAAGACTATGATCACAGCATAAAGGAATTTCCTCTGAACCCACCAGGAGGAATCCACACACAAGAGTCAGCTCTAGCATCTGCCTGTCACCTGCAACAAGGGGAAATAAAACCCTGAGTACTCAATATACTCAGCAAGACTTACCTGATAGGAGAAAAGAGAAGACTCTAAGGATATGCAAGGTTATCTGGCTTGTGGGTTTATTGTATCAGCAGCAAGCATTACTAAAAGTGCGCCCTTATATTCGATTTTATTAGCAGTCAACATTGGTTAATTAACTAACCATTCTATGTAAACACCTGTACTACTTTCAAGCAGGTGGTAAGCAATCAAAATCCTTATACCATCTTTCATCTTCCAGTTCTTAATACATTGCTAGACCGTAGACAAGTCATACCGACACGACGGCGATTCATGAATCAATGAGCCCAGCTGGGTACCCCGAAACCACGCCCCACTTGTACACCAGGCACAAGTAGGACCAACCCACTACCCTCGTGTCACGGGGTCCAGGTCCCCGTCCAAACGTGGACTGTAAGCCCCCGCCCCTGAGTCTCGGACTCAGTGCGGTGCAAGGACCTCCACCCAAAAACCACCCTGAAAGTCAGTCCGAAAAGAGCTGGAACCCATGATAAGAGAGTAACAAGTCTTCCCTATGCCCATACCCAAGTATGTGCTCGGGGAAATAAGTCTGTGACCTGCCTAGAACCCAATGCAACAGCCGGTCCTTAACCGACACAGACAGGGAAAAAGTGTAACCAAGCTATGCCCTATTGGCCGCAGGACACAACCTCTTACACCCACCAATACCCATACCATATCCATGCCCAGTCTCCATTTTTCCTTTCCACCATTTTATCATGAGTGATAATAATCCAGTAATATATTTCCTATCTCTCACGAGTGACAGGCAATCACTCGACTTCTACCGGAGTCCTGTAGCATAGCAATCTACATGGTCCTGTCATACTAGTAAGACTCATATATATATATGCAAGTGGGTTTCATTCAACTCCTTAAAACTTAATGCACAAGTATAATTTAAAGTGTAGAAAAGTAGGGGTTATGCACCGGGGCTTGCCTGGGTAAAATATAATCAAAAGTTAGCATTCCATCTTCGTGACATGATCCCTGGCACCATCTTTTTAGCTATTCCAATTGACTCCACGATCCATCATTGTCCCTATTATGGTATGCAATGCGATGCAGAGATGATGCAACAGTTAATTAACAAGGCAACAACAACTCTTAACACAGAGTACATACTACGAACTAACAAGCTAGCACTAATGACTAACATACTAATCCACGTATCAACATCATCAAGACAGGTGTCATTTCCCAATAAGTGTTTAGTTATAAAGTTCCAAGGTGTTTCCTTATTCTATTCTATCGATTTAATCTTTATTCAAAATAGGGCATCATTATCTATCTAGCAAACTAACTATTCTGGAGCTACAAAAATTATAGTGAGCAGCTAATAATATTAGTAATTTACTGTAAAAATTTTAGCGTCAACACTATCACCGATTTATCACAGAAATTTCTACAAGTTCACATTTTAACAATACTAAATATTTTAAAATAATTAGAGCAACCCTAGAAACATTTTAAAACTAGATGAACCAATTACGCTAATAGATAGATCATGATTTTAGGAACTTAACAAAATTGGTTTGGCATTTTTATGATTTTCTATGATTTATAATGAATTTCCAAGCATTCAGCCGATTATTAAAATTAACAAAACACCGAAAAAGAAAAAGGATCCTTGGGCCCGAAGCGGCCCAGCTCGCCCTGGTCTAGTGGGAAAGGCAGCCCAGGCGGGGCGGGCACACGCGGCCCAGGCGCGGCGACAACAGGCTGGCCCAGCGCATGGGCGCGAGCGGCCTAGGCGCGACGGCAACAGGCCGGCCCACACGGTCAGTCAAGGCGACGGTACAATCGCGAAGAGGCCACTGGGTTTCCCCGAAATTAACTAAGCCCCTATTTGCAATTCTATGAGTCTAGCATTTATGCAAAGTGGACACAGTAAAAATTTCTATTTGCGTTCAAGTCCTTTTCTACCTCAAAACAGAGCATCGAGCCGGGGAGGTACTCCGCCGGCCGATGGGGTGACTCACCGGCGGCAGTGCTGTCGCGGGGCAGCGTGGGGAGGTGCGCGGACCACGACCGGACCCAGGCCTGGCCATGGCGCAGACCGAGGCGGGGCATAGCACGACGGCCACGCGCGCCCATCATGGTGACGCAAATCGGTGGCTCCGGCCACACGCATGAGCAGCCACGGCGCACCGAGGGGTGGCGCGGGGCGACACGAGCCCAGGTACGCTCACACGAACGGCAGCAATCGAAGGAAGCGGTCGTGCTGTGGAGCGCAGCGGGGCCGAAAAAGGAGCGTGGGAGTACGGCATTAGCAGGACGGCTCCTCAGCACTGGGCAGCATGGCGCACTCACGCGTGTGGTGGCGGCGGCGGAAGCGGCCATAGCAGGCGCTGCGGGGCAGCGGAAGGAGCCACGGGGTGCTTCATTGAGCGAGAGGAGAGCAGCAGCGTGGGGGGAGCATGAGGTGGGGCTGCGGTCCAGTGCGGGCTGTGAGGACTTGCGCGCGCTCACACGCACACGTAAAGGCCGGGCGATGGTAGGCGCTGCCACAACGGGTAATCAGCTCGGCCGAGGCAGGCAATAGAGGCAAAGATCGAGAAAGAGAAACTACAGGGCGAATGCAGTACGCAGCAGCAGTAGCTCGGGTAGGTGGCATGAACGACCGAGAACGAGCGGGACGAGGTAGTTGGGGTAAGCGGCCGAGATCGTTCGCTACAGTTGCCGGTTCACGAACAGAGCACCAACAACACGTCCCCAACATGTTCTAGCGAAGTTCGGTTAATTTTAGAGTGAGTGTCGTAACCCCTAACGTAACTACGACCTATCCCATGCTCAAGTACTTACTCCGATGCAACCAAATGTGCAAAAGCATAACATTATAGCTTTTAGTTTTGAACTAATATCCGCTAGCGCTCTTTGCCTTAATTTCTAAAAGGTCTAAACACTATCGATTTCAACTAACAAGTATATCATGACCTAGCCCATATTGCATACTAACCCATAGAAGCGAAATACTTAAGCACTATTGAACTATTTTGCTCAACATAATTTGCCAAAATTGACCTTTCGAACATAAATCCAATTTCTCGCCGACTCAATGAAAGGTTCTAGTTTAAATCTCGGATCCGATTTCTGAGCTATCATATATACTATTGAATAACTTTTACTCACCAAAACAAGAGTTGCATTTTCATCTACTAAACTTGCACTTCAAATTTCATTAAGTACCAATTACAAGTTATATTTTTCTTTGTTTATAAAAATTGTTTTCATGCTCAATCCAACAGAACAAGCCATTCGCTATTTACTTGCTAGAATCGTTATCGGACATTTTTAAATACTTTTACGCACTAAGTGAATTAACTCAAATATTTAGTTTAGTCCATCAAAGCGAACCACATAAGACTCACTCGTCATTCCACGTATGTTTTTAAAAACCCAAAAATTTATTGGCTGATTTCTCTTAAGTCTAAATCTCGGTGCTAAACGAGCTCGTAACACCAAAGGTATTACACTGATCTTGGGCAGCACATCTAGGGTCTTAATACGCGCATGTCAGATGATGTCGGCAAGCTTTCAGACTTCTTTTCTTTGACCCTACTTCAAGATTCATTCTTCATCTTTCAGTAGGCTCAGGGACTAAGTGGCTACACTTTACCTGGCAGTGAATGTAGTCCTTATTGATGGAGTCTAAGTGGCTACACTTCTTCTAAGGGGAAGATTTTTCAAATTTTATCTTGAGCCCCTCACATCCTTCTGGCAAGCCTTACTTGGCTAAGTCCAAGGTCTTCTAACCAGTTAAACTGGTCGGCATTGACTTTCACCGCCCAGGTCACCAGTTAAACTAGTCGGCTTTGATTTTCACCGCTTAGGTCACCAGTTAAACTGGTCAACTTCGACTTCCACTGCTCGGATCACCAGTTAAACTGGTCGGCTTCACGTCAAACTGGTCGGACTTGTTCAAGACTGCGTTGCTCAAAGGATACAAGGCTCTCGGGGACTAGCTGTGGGGGGTATAACCCTAGGTACCCAAGGCAAGGGACATGCGCCGCGCGGCTAGGGCAGTTCAGCCCACAAGACGAAGACTTACGGTGCACGGTGCTGCTCGACGTGTACCGCAAGACATCATGGACAATATCCTGAAAATGCTATGAGATTTGTTAGGATATGCTCGATCCTGTGATTTCTATAACCTGTTATTACTTACCGGTTATCTCCTAGATCTAACCGACTTGTAACCCTACCCCCTGGCTATATAAGGCGGGTAGGGGACCCCCTCAAAACACACGCAATATTATACGATAGCTAATACAAAGCAACAGACCACAGGAGTAGGGTATTACGTTGTGCTGACAGCCCGAACCTGTCTAACTCTTGTGTCTTTGTTGCCTTCTTGTTCTTGAATACACACACCTCCGTGGATCAATCTACCTTCGTGGGATACCTCTCAGAGGACTGCCAATGATATTCTATCGACAATGAATGTGGCCAAACATGTTCCATCGGAAACATATCAGTTGCAAACCATTTTGGATGTTGCTAGAGCATGTGTCGGGTTCATAAACCTAGGGTCCCCCGAGGACCGGCTTTCATGCCAGGGCTCGGCCCAGGAGGACGGCCTTTTTCCTCTGGACCGGCCCGAGAGTCTAAATTCAATAGACCGGAGCACTCGCTTCAGGCCCTGGCTGCCTTCGGCCCATCTTTCCGACCGGAGCGCTAGCGTCAGGCCCCAGCCGCCTTCATACGGTCTCCACTTGGAAAACCTGACCCGAGGACTGCCTCTGACTCCGACCCCGTGCCTCCGATCGGGGTTCATAGATAACCCTGTCCATCGCTATTCTCCAACTGGCGCGCCAGAGCCGACTAGGGCCATTCGACCGGGGACGCCCGCTCGGATGGAACCAGAAGCCGTACAAAGGAAGGCAAAATGAGGCTCGCAAGTCAAACCATGGCACCAGGGACCATACCCTGTGGCACAATACTTTACAACCGTCCTGCCATGAACAATATTGTAGGCGCCGGTCAAAAAACACACGTACGATGAGACCCCCATGTGCCTCTGGGCATCAACAGTATTGTGGGCGTCGGAATTCACCATACCAGGTGAGTGTGGTAAAGCCATACCTCCAGTCAGCAAGACAGCATTTTTGCAGGTACCGACGTCCTCCAATCCTAAAGAAAGCAGCTCAACCTCCCACATGTACCTGACATTCTGCAGTGACATCAACAGTATTGCGAGCGCCCACCATTATCCCATCCCCATCGGCGTGGGCAACAAGGCTTAGAAACGTCCATACTCACTCTCCCTCTCACTTGTAAAGCCATCTCCTTCTTCTATTAAAGGGGATGCGCTCCCTCCAAACACGGGCAGTTCACCCAAGTCGACCTCTTCAAGTTCAAGTTTAGGGTTGGACACTTCGTTCATAGCATAGCTCCTATCGATCTCGGCCCTTCCGATCGGACCGACCAGACACCCCATCTCTCTCTCTCTTGTTTGTAACCCCACTACAGACTTCGAGCACCTGGGCTCGGGAATAAAGTCACCAACCGACCCACACTGGACGTAGGGCACGTTGCCTGAACCAGTATAAATCCCGTATCGTTGAGTGCTAGGCCACCTCCGATCACAACGTATAGCAAAACTATAAATATTTACTAGTTGGTCACTTTCTGTACCGACAGCATGCGCGCGCAGGATTTTAACTTCCAGTGCGCATACCTCTGTAGCATAGATTTGAGTCGCAAAAAAAACTCAGCAGCTCTCTCTTCCCCAACTACAACGCCCTCACCCCGCCGCCACCCTGCTGCGGTGAGCTAGGGTTTTGTCGGCGAAACCCTAGCTCGCACAACGATGAGGTGCTCATCGGAGAAAGAGAGAGAGAGAGAGAGGTGGGGGCGTGCGGTGGGGAGGAACGAGTGGAGCGTGCGCGTCTAGTGGAGGCCGTGCGGGAGGGTGTGCGGAGGCCGTATGGGTGGGTGTGCGTGCAGAACGAGTGGAGCGCGTGCGCTCTTTACTTAGCATTTTCCAACCATTTTTGATGGGAGTGGACATGAAAAAACTCTTAAAAAGACTTGTTACATGTACTGTACCTCAGGAACAAATTAACAAAATCGGCCAGCCTTCCATTTTCTTTTAGCTTTAGGGCTTGTTTGGATCAATTAGCTACTAATAATTTGCTAGCTAATGGGTCACAACTATTATTAGCTACTATTTGCTACTTCAGTTCAACTAGTGAAATAGTTGTTAGTTGAGTATTAAGCTAACAATTAGCTAAACTATTAACTAGACCTGTTTGGATCCAAGAAACTAATTATTAGCAGCCAACTACTATATGCTTGATCCAAACAGGACCTTAGTTACTTAAGGTCCATAGTCTATCTCCAGTTGTGCTAAGTGTGTTGTTCAAGTTGTTAGTAGAGTTAGTGTTAGAGTGAATGAAGCGGGTAGTTTGGTCTTTTCGACTGAGTTGTTGCCTCATGCACTAGAAGTTGTGTAAAGAAGTTTCAGTAGTCGGCCTTTGTGCTTGAGCTATTGGTCTTTGTATCCTAGTAAGTGGTTTTTCGATCCAATTGTTTATATATTTCTTTTAATAAAAATTACGGTAAAGTTTTTACCGTCGTCCTTTAAAAGAAATAGGGTGTGCATCTACCTAGGTACTTGGTCAAAAGAAGTTAAGGTAGATAAATCCATACAAAAATCACAAATTCTGGACGATGCCTTGTCATGGCAGTAGTTAAGCTACATAGCTATCATGTTTAACCTTACATTTCTTGCTTTGTTAGGACCTGGCAAGTCTGTATTTGTGTGGTGTGGGACCATCACGGTAGTAGAAAAGAGTCAATTATCAGGCAAATTCGTGCGCCCTACATCTCAAATTTCCAGGGCCATGTTTAGTTCCCCAAACTCCCAACTTTGATACTATGTAAAAAGAAGATTTTCAATCACATTAAACTTGTGGTACATGTATAGAGTACTAAATATAGATGAAATCAAAAACTAATTGCACAGTTTGGTTAAACTTTACGAGACGAATCTTTTGAGTCTAATTAGTCAATATTTAAATAATAATTTACAAATACAAACGAAATTACTACTATATTTACCGTCACATCAAACACTGTACAAATACCGATTCCGGCCGAACTAAACAAGCTCCAGGACGAAGTACGTACCCACTGCACAGACAATAGTTCCAGTTTAGCATTTAAAGAAGTTGCGGTTACGTTGAGAGAGTTTTTGCACCGAAAACGACGGCCTGCATCGAATAGTAGTGTCCCACGTCCCGTCGATATTTCAGTCCGTGAACCGGTGGACGTCACTCTGAAACGTTACACATGGTCTCCTGCTGGTTGGTGGGTAGGAGAGGAGGAGGGCTTGGTAAATCATTTCCCCGTACATCTAGTTGGTGCGGTGTTTATGGCTCGTTTAATTTCAGGGCTTATCTATGCCAACCCAAAAGCTAAAGCTAGGATGACTTTTATAGTCATCACAAAGATGTTAACTAAGGGAAATGCTAACATAATATTGGAATAAAAAAAGAAAGATAAAAAAAATAGTCTCGTAGACAAGCAACTATTACACTGTTCCTCAGCAAGCTGTTCCTCGCAGCTGCTGTTTTTGGCTCAAGGAAACACCCTCTGTATCTAAAGGCAAACCAAGATATGAACAGATGTAATAGGTGGATAACGAAGAGAGAAGACACGTGAATTGTGATAAAAGAAAAACTTATTTTTAAAAAACTATACATTAGAATATAATTTCTACATGTATGTCTATGTGATATCTTAGAAAATTTTTATCTACCGGCCGGTGCTAACTACGTACTTCCTCTGCCGTAAGATTAAAATAAACATATTTCTAGCATTTGAAATTTATTCTAAACAAAAGTGCACTTCTAAGTATGGTCCACCTAGTTGTAGCAGATATTTTTTATTTTGGCCCTGTTCGGCTGGCTGGAAAACGGCTGATGCTCATATTGATTTGTTGTTTAAGAAAAATACTGTTATTTCGCTGAAACGGTACGGCTGATAAGTTCAAGCGAATAGGGCCTTTATCTATTTCTAAAGTGCATTCATTACATGTTGAGATAGCTTTTGATAAGAGTAAAGTATGTAGTTTTCATATAACATGATTTTTTCCCAAAAAAATCCTTAGAGTGTATTTATGTTGAGACGGAAGATGTATTCTCTCTGTTTTCTTTGAACATCAGTTTAAAAAAATATTAGATAAATTCCTAACATAATATTTATATTTTTGGATTCACCCTAAGACATATTTCATATCTATAATTCAAATGCTATAAAACTATAATATTTTTAAAAAATAAATGGTCAAAAATAGTAATGTTTGATTTTGAAGAAAATAGTAAATAGTCCCTCCATGTGGGTAAAGAAAGTCATTTTGGACAATGTTTGAGTCAAACATTTAAAATATAAACTATAAATAATTTTTAAGATATTGAGTTTAAAAATGTGAAAACCATATGAATAGATTTATCTTGAAAAATATTTTTATAAAAATATACATATATTATTTTTTAATAAATATTCTTATAGAAACCAGAAGTGAAAATTATGTTTCGAAGACCTTATCGCGGTCTAAAACGACTTCTTCTACCGAGGAGTATTTGTTTGGCCGGCACGGACAGCGCATCCGCCGAGGGCTCGGGGGCTACACCCGCGGGTGCGCTCACACGCACCCGCCGACAAAATAGAAAAACATCCCCCGTTGACAAACTCAGAAACCCCCCCCAGCCGGTTCGGCACGAACTGCCCGGGGGCTCGGGGGGCTACACCCGCGGGTGCGCTCGCGCGCACCCGCCGGCAAGACAAAAATCCCCCCGGACGATTCTGTCCGAATCGCCCAGTGGCTCGAGGGCTCCTATCGGGTTCATAAACCCAGGGTCCCCCAGGGACCGGCTTTCACGCTAGGGCTCAGCCCAGGAGGACGGCCTTTTTCCTCTGGACCGGCCCCGAGTCTAAATTCAACAGACCAGAGCACTCGCTTCAGGCCCTGGCCGCCTTCGGCCCATCTTTCTGACCGGGGCACTAGCTTAGGCTCAGGCCAACTCCGAATGGCCTCTCAGACCGGAGCGCTAGCGTCAGGCTCCAGCCGCCTTCGTACGGTCTCCACTTGGAAAACCTGACCCGAGGACTGCTCCGACTCCGACCCCGTGCCTTCGACCGGGGTTCATAGATAACCCTGCCCATTGCTATTCTTCGACTGGCGTGCTAGAGCCGACTAGGGCCATCCGACCAGGGATGCCCGCTCGGATGGAACCAGAAGGCGTACAAAGGAAGGCAAAATAAGGTTCGCAAGTCAAACCACAACACCAGGGACCATACCCTGCGGCACAGTACTTTACAACCGTCCTACCACGAACAGTATTGTAGGCGCCGGTCAAAAAACACCCGTACGATGAGACCCCCCATGTGCCTCTAGGCATCAACAGTATTGTGGGCGCCGGAATTCACCATACCAGGTGAGTGTGGTAAAGCCATACCTCCAGTCAGCAAGACAGCATTTTTGCATGTACCGACGTCCTCCAATCCTAAAGAAAGAAGCTCAACCTCCCACATGTACCTGACATTCTACAGTGACATCAATAGTATTACGGGCGCCCACCATTATCCCATCCTCATCGACGTGGGCAACAAGGCTTAGAAACGTCCATACTCACTCTCCCTCTCACTTGTAAAGACATCCCCTTCTTCTATAAAAGGGGATGCGCTCCCTCCAAACACGGGCAGTTCACCCAAGTCGACCTCTTCAAGTTCAAGTTTAGGGTTGGACACTTCGTTCATAGCATAGCTCCTATCGATCTCGGCCCTTCCGACCGGACCGACCGGACACCCCATCTCTCTCTCTCTTGTTTGTAACCCCACTATAGACTTTGAGCACCTAGGCTCGGGAATAAAGTCACCAACCGACCCACACTAGACGTAGGGCATGTTGCCTGAACCAGTATAAATCCCGTGTCATTGAGTGCTAGGCCACCTCCGATCACAACGTACAGCAAAACTATAAATATTTACTAGTTGGTCACTTTCTGTACCGACGGTTAGCGCCGTCCATGGGGAAGACGCTGTATGTTCAACACTTTTTTGGTAATCGGATGGCCCATTTTTTCACCACCCCCACCGTGGCGGGCTCGGGCGATACGATTCGCTTCGGCTTGATGAAATTCCCCGCACTCTTGCCCGCCGAGATGCGGGTTCCACCCGTCTTCGAGCCTTCCTAGGCCTTCCGCTTTGGAGGCCTGGACTTCGTCGCCGACCGGCTCGGCGTACTCCACCTCCGCGAGGAGGCGCACGTTTCGGCACCCGTCGAAGGGGCGCCCTCCATTGACTTCGAGGCGCGCGACATCGATGGCGTGGCATCTGCGCTTCATTCCGAGCAAACTCTCTGCTCAAACCCCGCTGTGAGTAATATACATGTTGTTATTTACTTACTACGTTCTATCTTCCGCCAAATACCCGGTGGGTTACCGTTGTCCCTGTCACAGCCGCCATACGGCCGGTTCCCCTATGGTCTCATGTCTCCCACGGATGCATACGCCCAGGGGCTCCAGCGGATGCTAGCGCCGCCCATTCTCACGTCTAAACTCATGGGGATGGCGGGCTACGGTCCTAGCTGTCTCGACTTCATGGACGACGATGTCGGGAGTGACGACTCCAGCATCGGCGACGTGGCACCAAGCCACCGTCCGTCCCGCGAGTGCTCTAGGACGGATGCTTCGGAACGACCGCCAGGGGTAACGGAATTCGCATGGACTCACGCCCCTCTGGGCCCTCAGGCGGAGACCCCTGAGCTCACGCGCGAGCATGGGGAGGATCTACAATGACAGTGGCCGCATTAGCCACCAACTACGCCAGCGCGCTCGACGTACCATGCTATGTCCCGCGCGCATAGACCGACGAATGGCACCCGAGGTCGCGCCCGTCGGGTCCAACGCAACACCCCGAATAGGGGAACCAATCCCCCATAGTTCGCTCGGGCCAGCCAGAACATTGCCGCCGCGGCAATGCTCCTGCGCAGCTTGGCCGAGCCAAACAACCCTCGCGATCAGGCGATCCACCGGAACCTCCGGGCACTGGTGGAGACCGCCACCGTTCAACAAGCGGACAGCTCCGTATCGCGACGCCGACTCGCGACCTCGCTCCCCATCCGGGGAACGGAGACACAGCAGATGGGGCACTACGCCCTACCACCATCACAACCACCAAGTGTGGCACAGGAAGCCACAACGGCACCTTGTCTTGACTTGACGACCGCTCCACGCCGACTGCCCGTCTACGCATGCCTCAGACCGAACCGAGGCACGCGCGGCGTCGACCGGAGTCCCAGCCCTAACAGCCCAGGGACACTAACCTTCGCCCAGCACCTCCAGCAAGCGTCGTTCCCACCGCGCTTCAACGGAGGCCACGGCAAAGGAAAGGCCAAGCGCTAGGATCAAGACAAGGATCCCTCCACTCAGAGGGGAAAAAAGAATAGAAAGAATCGCCGCCAACCGGCCAACTCCACGTTGGTCACCACGGCTGATCATGCAGGCACGCCGCCCCATCAGGGGCCCTCTGGCCACTACCACGAGCTCATGGAGAGTCCATGCACCAACCACGACTACCCCGTGAACCACCTCTACAAGGACTGCCTGCTCCTCAAGCGCCTGCTGAGGTAGGCTGGCAGGCCAAGAAAAAGAAGAAGGGGGCGCAGCGAACAAGGATCCAGACGGCTGAAGTGATCCGACCGGACGCCTACCGACTGAAGGATAACGACGACGACGCTCTCACCAAGCACCTTGGAACAGCTAGGTCATTTTCTTTTCCCCTAAGTTTCAGTCTTACCATTATTTACTTAACGTATGCTCCTGTAAGAGCACCCCGACCCGAACGTTTTTCGGCTCGGGGCGCTTAAAGGCTCCACTAGGGGGCACTACTACCTCTTTGTTTTGGTTACTGTTGTATGGAGAAATTTCTTCCTACCCTAACATAGGGGTAGTTCATTCCTTTAATTTATGTTACGTAGCTTTGCTTTAAAACATTCCGACTGATCGCGCCCCGCTCTTTCCTATGGTTACGATCAGCTGAGCCTCACGGGCCACGCCTCGGGCTCACAAGGTCGCAATCTATGGAACAAACGGGCAGGTACGAGAAAGAAAGAACTAAAAAACAAAATTATGCTAAGGGAAAAACTAAGGAACAAAGGGGAACAAGCTTCCTCGAACGGAGTGACTCCATGAACTTAAAACTTTTTATATTTACTAACTACTTATATTCTACAAGCTATTAAACCGACCCCGCGGCATCTGCTGGCAGCGCGACCGACGAGGGCGTAGGCTGCTCACCCACTAGCGGCACGACGTTCGGCTCGACCGAGGCCGAGGCGACATTTCCCCCCGAACCAGGCTCCGGGCTATCCGTAGGCTCGGAAGCATTCTCTCCACGCATGCTTCGGGCCATGTCTTGACGGCGAATGTCCATCACCCACTCGGCGGAGACTTGCTCTGACACCGACCGCACGTGCGGCAGTAAGCTCACCCCGATGGATTGGATGTCCTCCACGCTCAGACCTTCAGCATGCCCACTGCAGATAGCGTCGAAGTCCAGGTTCAGGTGGTGCATCACCACTGAGGTCAACACCCCCGACGCTCCATAAAACAGCTCGCTCCTGACGAGGTCCTTGACCGTGTCCAGGACCTCCACCAGCTAGACCATAGGCGCGCTGGTACTTGGCGCCGACCCAAAGATTTTTGAGACGATGAGCTGGGCAATGTTGTGGATCTAGTCGAGATCCCCTTCAAGAGCATGTCGCTCTTCACGGGACTTGGCCAGCTCCTCAGCGTTCCGGCTGAAGCTTGCCTTGGATGTCTCCAGGTCTCGCTCTAGCGCCTTCACCTTTTCACCCAGCTCTAGAGGAAGGGCGACAAAATCAAAAATAGGCTGAGGGAAAAATCAACACCACGAGAAAATAAAAGGGTATGCAGGGTGGAGAAATCCTCTGCCTACCGGGCCACCTGCTCGCGCAGCTGGGCACTCACGTCTTCCATCCCCATCACCTGGCTCCAGAGCGTGAGCACTTCCTGATCCGCCTCCGATCGGGCCCTCTGCTCCGCCTCCAGGGCCTTCTGTGCCCTCTCCAGGGTGGCCCGCTCTGGCTCAAGGGCCACCAAGGCCTCTTGAAGCGCCGCCTCAGTATTGGCCAGGGACGTCCGTAGCCCTGCCCCGATCTCCTTATGGTGGGCCTTCGCCGCCTTGAGCCCTTGCTCAGCAGCAGTCGCCCACTCCGCCGCACGCTGCCCCTCCGCCCGCGCCACGACCGCCTTGGCCGTCCAAACTTGGGACTCACGGCAAGTGGACTCCGCCCGGCGCTCTAGCTCGGCTGTCCGGGCGTGTTCCGTCCGGAGGAAGTATGACTTGCAGGAGGACACCTTTCTTTTTCCTGTGGAGAACAAGCATGCTAAAAACAACCGACGAAAAGATTCAAAGGGCAAGGATAAGTACCAGAAACTCACCTCCACGGCGAGCTGCAGGTCGACCTCAACCAGCTGCCAGGCAAACTGAGCCTGCTTCCGGGCACTATCAAGCTTCGTAGATACCTTGGTGAGTTTGGACACCGCGGCATGCCCTTGCCCCCTGAAAATGTCCCAGAGCTGGCGCTCCCGGGAATCCCGGAGGACGAACCTCACCTTCGATGGGTCCTCGGGGAAGGGCCACTCGAGGTCACCCTCCGATGAACCACCGGAGGGCCCAGCCTCTGACCAGACCACCACAAGCTCCCGCGGCGACACCACCGGTTCCGCCACGGTATCCGCCTTGTTGTCAGACGGGATTTCCACCACCATGTTCGCATGGGATGCCACCGGGCGTCCCAACTCTGTCCCAGCCACGCTTCCCTCCATCGCCTTTGGCTCCGACAGCAAGGATAGGTCGTGCAGCCCTCCACTCGGTGAGATAGGGAGTTTGCTCTCCCTCGTCTCCTCCACCGCGACCGCCGAAGAAGGGGCCACGAGCGTCACCTCCGCCGTCAACACCGGGATCGCCGCCAACACCGATGCCTCCGCTGCCGCCTTATCAGCAGCCCCCCCAGGGGGGCAACACCCCCAGGAGGGAAGGCCTTGCTGCCGCCACCCCGCTGCCACCTTCGCTCGCCGCCACACGCTGCAGTGTGGGCCTCTAAACCTCCTGCACGGGGGTCGGGGCGATGCTCAACCCCGGCATCCCCCGGTCGCTGACAAAAATCATGGGTAAGCCACACTCCAAAAAGACTCGACCAGCAAGAATCGAAGAAGCAACTAAAGGAAACATACCGGGTGGCGAGCGGCACGATCCGGAAGGCAGACTCCAATGACCACGGACCTACGGGCCGAGGATTGCTCCTAGGCTATGACCCACGCCCCCTCGCTTCGAACGGGGTTGGAGTCATCCCGACCGGCTCCTGCTCGGCCTGTAGGTCGCTGCGACCTCCGGCTCAGGACTCCCCGACTAGAGCAGCGGGTGGGGTGTCCTCCGACTGCAAGTCGCGTATCGACCGGGCACCAGTCTGCCCCTCAGACCGCCCAGATTGCTCGACTACAGCCATGACAGGCAAGGCCTCCTTCGGCTGCAAGTCCGTCGTTGGCACCAGTTCCGTCACCGCACGAGCGCCCATCCGCTCCTCGGACCGCCCGGCTCACTCAGCCAGGCCCGCCACAGACGACGATGGGACTGGCGCCGCCGCCAAGGGGCGCGGTGATCGTGGCCGCTTCACTGCTCGCTCACCAACGACGTCCGCACTCGCTGCGTGCTTCCTCGACGTAGGAACCGCCGCATGCCACGTGGCCTCCTGCTCACCACCAGCAGGCATCGCCACAGGGCCGCAACGCTCCGCCGATGTCACAATGACCTCCCGACTCTCCTCCTCCTCGGAGAAGACCATGTCCTCCAAATCTGTAGGAGGGTCATCCGATGTGAGTTCTGACTCGATGTCGCTCCTACGTTCCCCGGCCCTCATTCATCGGGCGACCTCCTTCTTCTTCTCTTCCTTCCGCCGAACCTCCTCAGTTCTTTTCTTCTTCCGGGCGTCTGCCGCCTCCTTTTGAGTGGCTTGCCAGGCCTAGCCCTCCGGGCCCTTGGGAAGGTGCGGCCGGGACTTGTACTTTCCGAGCCCCTATGGAACGTATGACCCCCAATCAAGAAATAGGAAAAAGCAGAGAAAAATGCATAGATTAGAGAAGGGAACAAACCAGGCGGGACACGATCGAAGAGTTGAAAGGTATGGGCCTCCCTTCGACCCTCTCCTTGGGCCTCAGCTGCAGCACACGGCCAATGCAACTCCAAACCTCGTCATCCAGTAGATCCTCAGACGACATATGGTCCGGGTCTGAAAGGCCATCGTACATCCACATCGGCCGCACCCTCTCCGCCAACAGCACGACCCAGCGGCGGTACAGGGTGTGAAACACCCACACCCTATTGAGACTGCTCTTCATGAGCTTCTGAAGCTCCGCCTCGATGACTCCCACCTTGTGCTTCTCCTTTTTGGCACAGCCTCACGACCAACTTTCTTTTTTCTCTAGCCTCCTGCCGGTGAACACCGGGAATGGCGCCACTGCCAGGTTCCTGATGTAGAACCACTCCCCATGCCACCCCCGATTAGAGTCGGAGGGGAGGTACCCGGGATACGACTCTCTCACGCCCGGCTTCCTCTGCAGGGTGAATCCTCCCACCGACGCGGTCTCAGCCGAGTCCCCCACTGTCAAGGCTCTCGGGGAGAAGAGCCATCAGAAGAAATCCGCGTGTGGCTCCATCCCAAGAAAAGCCTCACAGACAGTAATGTAACCAGCAAGGTGCAGCACCCCCATCGGATTGAGATGCTGCAGCTCCAGGCCCCACTCGTTGAGAAGCCTGCGTAGGAACCAGTGCACGGGGTATCCCAAACCGCACTCGTGGAAGGTAAGGAATGAAACCACCTCGTCGGAATGAGGTTGCAGGAACTCATCCTTTCTGGGGACCCTCAAGTGCGCCACCTCTTGTGGCGGTAGAAACCCCTTCTGGACAAAGGCCTCCAGCACCGACTTCCTCACGGTGGACGACTTCCAGTCCGACATCCTCACTCCAGATTGCAAAAAGAATCAGTAAGTTCTCTTCTGCTCTCACCCTCTCCCTTCTCTTTCCTAGAGACCGCCGCGGCTCTCAGGAACGCTCATGGCAAGAAAAGGAGGACGATAGAAGGAGAAGAACAGGTAAAAGAACGGAACAAAAACCTCTCCCTGCTCCTACTTAAAAGAAAAGGGACAGCGGTTAGGGAAGGACGCGCCAATCGGGGAAGGCGGAACGGCGGAGCGAGAATTTCTCTCTCTTTCCCATTTAATGCAGATGGGACGCCCCCTGACCGACGGGACATTCCCAGCGCGATGAAATGGCTCCTGATCAGGCGGGACATGACCGGGATAGGGCCCACCACTACCGCACGATCAACCACTACCGCGCGCTGGGCACGAAAACCAAAGTGCCACCGCACGCGGACGACTCCTCGTCTGCCCAGGCCAGACCTAGAGAGATCCAACAGTGAAATCTCCGCTGGGAGAGATCAACCGGCCTCCTGAGTCGATCGATTCACTCAGGATAAACACCTAAGATACAGGTCCTCGTCGAACTTTTCTGACTGAAGCTATCCGAACCCCGTCTCTTAGGTCACCAAGGTGAGCATGTGTTCATTAATACAAACAGTTCACACAAGTCCTAACCCACGATTGACAAGCACAGGTCCTGGTCGGACGTCTCCGACTGGAGCTCTTCGAACCTCGTCTCTCAGGTTACCAAGGTGAGCATGTGTTCATTAATACAAACAGTTCACACAAGGGCTAACCCACGATTGACAAGCATATGTCCCGGTCGGACATCTCCGACTGGAGCTCTTTGAACCCCGTCACTCCAGTCGTTAAGGCCAAACCTGGAGAGATCCAACAGCGAGATCTCCACCAAGAGAGATCAACCGGCCTCCTGAGTCGATCGATTCACTTAGGATAAGCACCGGGACACAGGTAGGAAGCGAAGGGACGCCCCATGTGGGCCACGCCGACTCCATCACGAACGACGAGCGCGGGTCCTAGTCGGACAATTCCGACTGAAGCTCTTCGAGCCCTATCACTCAAAACTATCAAAGGTAAACACTATGAAACCCCCTCTATTTCTCTATAACCATTTCATACATCCATACGCGCATTTCATACCATACGGCTGAACCCCCTAGACGGTTAGGGTATGAACCGCCCGGGGGCTTGGGAACTAAGCATCGCACATGCAGCGAAATGCATCAGAACGTTCTGTGATTGCATCACGAAGCGGCGGTTGCCTCATTCGATATGAGCAACCGAAACAAAGCTAGGAGAGAAAACCGCAGATGAGCCTCGTGCGGCCCTCGCCCAGTCCGGCAGACTGGGTCATCTCAACCTTCTCGTTCGATCCTGAACCTCTCGCTAAGCCCACAGAATCTCCATCGAGGGGAGGCCGAAAGGCCACCCAGGTTGGTCTCTGGAATGACCTAGGCATCTGTTGGGTTATAGGTAAAGGAGTAGTGGAATGTCACAAGAGGGCTATGCCGACCCCATCACGAACGACGGACCCAGATTTCACTCGATCACACTCATTAACAACTCACCGAGCTAGTCTTTGAAGCTGAGCGATCGGGACAGGCGACGAAACTCAGCCCCTCTGGTTGTGAGGAACCGAAGATGGGGTAAACGCACATAAACTCACATCGACCCCTATGAAGGCCCGATAGGGCTCGGGGGCTCAAAAACTAATGCCAGGGACCGTGACTCCTAAACTCACGTAACGGCTTCAGACGGCTTCACTGCGCTCCAAAGAAACCCTAGGACCGTGACCCCAAACTCGTGTCGACGGGATCGGCGACATCCGGCTACGGCTCCTAGGACCGTGACTCCTAAACTCACGTAACGGCTTCCTGAACTAGCTAATCTAACTCTCTCGATCCATGGCGCGCACCGACGCATAGGTCCGTTCGCGGCTCCGCCTCTCCCGATCCCACAGCGCGCATCAACGCCAAAGATCAGTGAGCTCTGTCGCATCCGAACTAAGCTGTCCCCATCCACGGCGCGCGCCGACGCCATGGTCCGTTCACAAAATCCAACTCACCCGATCCCAAGGCGCGCATCGACACCTAAGATTGGTGAGTTCTGCTTTTTTATCCTATCCCCCGCACCTCACCGCCTCGGCTGCACAACGACGCCTTAGTTAAAAAATGTGCATACACGCCTGCTGAGACAACACCCCCAGCCGGTTTGGCCCGAACCGCCTAGGGCTCGGGGGCTACACCCGCGGGTGCGCTCACACGCACCCGCCGACAAAATAGAAAAACATCCCCCGTTGACAAACTCAGAAACCCCCCCAGCCGGTTCGGCACGAACTGCTCGGGGGCTCGGGGGGCTACACCCGCGGGTGCGCTCGCGCGCACCCGCCGGCAAGACAAAAATCCCCCGGACGATTCTGCCCAAATCACCTGGGGGCTCGGGGGCTCCTATCAGGTTCATAAACCCAGGGTCCCCCAGGGACCGGCTTCCACGCCAGGGCTCAGCCCAGGAGGATGGCCTTTTTCCTCTGGACCGGCCCCGAGTCTAAATTCAACAGACCGGAGCACTCGCTTCAGGCCCTGGCCGCCTTCGACCCATCTTTCTGACCGGGGCACTAGCTCAGGCTCAGGCCAACTCTGAATGGCATCTCCGACCAGAGCGCTAGCGTTAGGCCCCAGCCGCCTTCGTACGGTCTCCACTTGGAAAACCTGACCCGAGGACTGCCTCTGACTCCGACCCCGTGCCTCCGATCGGGGTTCATAGATAACCCTGTCCATCGCTATTCTCCGACTAGCGCGCCAGAGCCGACTAGGGCCATCCGACCGAGGACGCCCGCTCGTATGGAACCAGAAGCCGTACAAAGGAAGGCAAAACGAGGCTCGCAAGTCAAACCATGGCACCAGGGACCATACCCTGTGGCACAGTACTTTACAACCGTCCTGCCATGAACAGTATTGTAGGCGCCGGTCAAAAAACACCCGTACGATGAGACCCCCATGTGCCTCTGGGCATCAACGGTATTGTGGGCGTCGGAATTCACCATACCAGGTGAGTGTGGTAAAGCCATACCTCCAGTCGGCAAGACAGCATTTTTGCAGGTACCGACGTCCTCCAATCCTAAAGAAAGCAGCTCAACCTCCCACATGTACCTGACATTCTACAGTGACATCAACAGTATTGCGGGCGCCCACCTTTATCCCATCCCCATCGGCGTGGGCAACAAGGCTCAGAAACGTCCATACTCACTCTCCCTCTCACTTGTAAAGCCATCTCCTTCTTCTATTAAAGGGGATGCGTTCCCTCCAAACACGGGCAGTTCACCCAAGTCGACCTCTTCAAGTTCAAGTTTAGGGTTGGACACTTCGTTCATAGTATAGCTCCTGTCGATCTCGGCCCTTCCGACCGGACCGACCGGACACCCCATCTCTCTCTCTCTTGTTTGTAACCCCACTACAGACTTCGAGCACCTGGGCTCGGGAATAAAGTCACCAACCGACCCACACTGGACGTAGGGCACGTTGCCTGAACCAGTATAAATCCCATGTCATTGAGTGCTAGGCCACCTCCGATCACAACGTATAGCAAAACTATAAATATTTACTAGTTGGTCACTTTCTGTACCGACAGCATGCGCGCGCAGGATTTTAACTTCCAGTGCGCATACCTCTGTAGCATAGATTTGAGTCGCAAAAAAAACTCAGCAGCTCTCTCTTCCCCAACTACAGCGCCCTCACCCCGCCGCCACCCTGCTGCGGTGAGCTAGGGTTTTGTCGGCGAAACCCTAGCTCGCACACCGATGAGGTGCTCATCGGAGAAAGAGAGAGAGAGAGAGAGAGAGGTGGGGGCGTGCGGTGGGGAGGAACGAGTGGAGCGTGCGCGTCTAGTGGAGGCCATGCGGGAGGGTGCGCGGAGGCCGTATGGGTGGGTGTGCGTGCAGAACGAGTGGAGCGCGTGCGCTCTTTACTTAGCATTTTCCAACCATTTTTGATGGGAGTGGACATGAAAAAACTCTTAAAAAGACTTGTTACATGTACTGTACCTCGGGAACAAATTAACAAAATCAGCCGGCCTTCCATTTTCTTTTAGCTTTAGGGCTTGTTTGGATCAATTAGCTACTAATAATTTGCTAGCTAATGGGTCACAACTATTATTAGCTACTATTTGGTACTTCAGTTCAACTAGTGAAATAGTTGTTAGTTGAGTATTAAGCTAACAATTAGCTAAACTATTAACTAGACCTATTTGGATCCAAGAAACTAATTATTAGCAGCCAACTACTATCTGCTTGATCCAAACAGGACCTTAGTTACTTAAGGTCCATAGTCTATCTCCAGTTGTGCTAAGTGTGTTGTTCAAGTTGTTAGTAGAGTTAGTGTTAGAGTGAATGAAGCGGGTAGTTTGGTCTTTTCGACTGAGTTGTTGCCTCATGCACTAGAAGTTGTGTAAAGTTTTAGTAGTCGGCCTTTGTGCTTGAGCTATTGGTCTTTGTATCCTAGTCGGTGGTTTTTCGATCCAATTGTTTATATATTTCTTTTAATAAAAATTACGGTAAAGTTTTTACCGTCGTCCTTTAAAAGAAATAGGGTGTGCATCTACCTAGGTACTTGGTCAAAAGAAGTTAAGGTAGATAAATCCATACAAAAATCACAAATTCTGGACGATGCCTTGTCATGGCAGTAGTTAAGCTACATAGCTATCATGTTTAACCTTACATTTCTTGCTTTGTTAGGACCTGGCAAGTCTGTATTTGTGTGGTGTGGGACCATCACGGTAGTAGAAAAGAGTCAATTATCAGGCAAATTCGTGCGCCCTACATCTCAAATTTCCAGGACCATGTTTAGTTCCTCAAACTCCCAACTTTGATACTATGCAAAAAGAAGATTTCCAATCATGTTAAACTTGTGGTACATGTATAGAGTACTAAATATAGATGAAATCAAAAACTAATTGCACAGTTTGGTTGAACTTTACGAGACGAATCTTTTGAGCCTAATTAGTCAATATTTAAATAATAATTTACAAATACAAACGAAATTGCTACCATATTTACTGTCACATCAAACACTATGCAAATACCGATTCCGGCCGAACTAAACAAGCTCCAGGACGAAGTACGTACCCACTGCACAGACAATAGTTCCAGTTTAGCATTTAAAGAAGTTGCGGTTACGTTGAGAGAGTTTTTGCACCGAAAACGACGGCCTGCATCGAATAGTAGTGTCCCACGTCCCGTCGATATTTCAGTCCGTGAACCGGTGGACGTCACTCTGAAACGTTACACATGGTCTCCTGCTGGTTGGTGGGTAGGAGAGGAGGAGGGCTTGGTAAATCATTTCCCCGTACATCTAGTTGGTGCGGTGTTTATGGCTCGTTTAATTTCAGGGCTTATCTATGCCAACCCAAAAGCTAAAGCTAGGATGACTTTTATAGTCATCACAAAGATGTTAACTAAGGGAAATGCTAACATAATATTGGAATAAAAAAAGAAAGATAAAAAAAATAGTCTCGTAGACAAGCAACTATTACACTGTTCCTCAGCAAGCTGTTCCTCGCAGCTGCTGTTTTTGGCTCAAGGAAACACCCTCTGTATCTAAAGGCAAACCAAGATATGAACAGATGTAATAGGTGGATAACGAAGAGAGAAGACACGTGAATTGTGATTAAAGAAAAACTTATTTTTAAAAAACTATACATTAGAATATAATTTCTACATGTATGTCTATGTGATATCTTAGAAATTTTTTATCTACCGGCCGGTGCTAACTACGTACTTCCTCTGCCGTAAGATTAAAATAAACATATTTCTAGCATTTGAAATTTATTCTAAACAAAAGTGCACTTCTAAGTATGGTCCACCTAGTTGTAGCAGATATTTTTTATTTTGGCCCTGTTCGACTGGCTGGAAAACGGCTGATGCTCATATTGATTTATTGTGAGAGAAAAATATTGTTATTTCGTTGAAATGGTACGGCTGATAAGTTCAAGCGAATAGGGTCTTTATCTATTTCTAAAGTGCATTCATTACATGTTGAGATAGCTTTTGATAAGAGTAAAGTATGTAGTTTTCATATAACATGATTTTTTCCCCAAAAAAATCCTTAGAGTGTATTTATGTTGAGACGGAAGATGTATTCTCTCCGTTTTCTTTGAACATCAGTTTAAAAAATATTAGATAAGTTCCTAACATAATATTTATATTTTTGGATTCACCCTAAGACATATTTCATATCTATAATTCAAATGCTATAAAACTATAATATTTTTAAAAAAATAAATGGTCAAAAATAGTAATGTTTGATTTTGAAGAAAACAGTAAATAGTCCCTCAATGTGGATAAAGAAAGTTATTTTGGACAAGGTTTGAGTCAAACATTTGGAATATAAACTATAAATAACTTTTAAGGTATTGAGTTTAAAAATGTGAAAACTATATGAATAAATTTGTCTTAAAAAATATTTTTATAAAAATATACATATATTATTTTTTTAATAAATATCCTTATAGAAACAAGAAGTGAAAATTATGTTTGGAAGACCTTATCGCGGTCTAAAACGACTTCTTCTACCGAGGAGTATTTGTTTGGCCGGCGCGGACAGCGCATCCGCTCCGTGCCTACCGGCTAGCTAGCCTAGCATACGTACTGTACACGGTAGTATACTTCTGGACGAGAGGTGCTGACGGGCCCACATGATTCGTGCAATAGCAACATGCAGACCGACCGATGCAATGGAGGACGCTGATTCAGTTCACACTAGTAGCTAAGAGCCAGCGTAGCTGGGCGCATGTCAATATGATGTCGTGCGTGCACGTACCTGTGCGGCCACGAATCCACGACGGCGACGGCGACGGCGACCAGAGAGCCTCGTCCCGTCCCGTCCAGATCCGGCGCGGAGAGCGACCGCTGCCCCGCGTGGGTGGGCATGCATGACCCCGGCACGGCGCACCACGCACGTCCTGTCGGTCGCCGGCCGGGCGCCGGTCAAACACGCTCCGGCGAGGCCTCACCCGGGCCACCAGTAAGGAGAGAGCGAGCCGCACAAGGCAGGCCAGCGCGCGTGCTGCTCTCCTTGACCCTGACTCGGTCAGTCTTCCCAGCCCCGACACGAATACAAATAACTGGTGGCTCATTACTCTATAGTTTCAAATTATAAAATATTTTGACTTACATACTTAGATATACACTGTATTTAGAAACATAGTTAAAATAATATATCTAAGCTAAAACGTTTTATAATCAGAAACATAGTCAAACTTATCAGCTATACCGTTTCAGCAAAATAACAGTGTTTTCCTCTTATAACAAATCAGTATTAGCATCAGCATCAACTTTTTTTCCGGCCAGCCCAACATGACCTAAAACTTTAGCGGCTAAGTTTTAGATCGTAGGATCCAAATAAGACATTAGGACATCAGGCTTAATTAGAGCAGGCCTGAAGATGAAACACCTTGCACTCTGTTTACGAATATGGATGAGTCATATATATACAGCTAATTGTCGTGAAGATAACATGATCAATAAACTTAAAAAGGTACATAACTATTGCTCACTTGTGCTATACGATAAGTCATGTGGTTTCATCCATCACTCATTGCTCACTTCTGCTTTACATTAAGATCCTATTTAACACGGCTTCAAACAACAATTTTAACTCTTTACTATAATGACTCTGTTCGCTTGACTTATAATCCGTACTTTTCAGCTTATTTTTTCAGTCGGAACAATATTTTTCTCTCACAATAAATCAACCGGAACCATGTTTCGGCTTGTTTTTTCAGCGAAGCGAACGGAGCCATTAATATCCAAAGGAGCCGCAACTTGTGAAATAAAAGATAGTGGTTTCATATGCTCCTAATTTGTTTCGAGAGGAGAAATAAAATAGTTTATTACTATATTATAACCCGAAGTCCATGGGAGCTCCACCAACCTAAGAGTACTCCTGACGCTACACAGTACAACATAGGCGTCAACAACATACACGTACACTCACCCCTATAAATACACGTACATAAACCCTACCCCTATGAGAACCTCCAAAGAACTGAGCCGGTTGATATCGAGATTCACGAAGTCACCATAGACGCCTCGCTTCGTAAAATCCTAGAATAAATCCAGGAAAATGAGAGCACCTAAAATAAGTAACATACTGTAGCATGAATGGAAATTCTCTAGTGAGGATGTCCATCCAGTCATATCCATCCAGACTCCCCTGTTCGCGGGCCTACGCAGCCATCCGGACCAATAGGCCTGCTCCACTTCATCTTAAGTGTTTCATAGTTTCTTAAAAAAAAAGACAGCGACATTTTCCTTTCTCCACCGCCGCACACATGCGACCGCCGTCCCCATCCACCATGCGCCTTCTCCAGCCTGGCGGCCTTCTCTAGCTCGCGTTCTCCAGCGTGGGTGCGCCGCACCCAGCCCCCATCTGCGCTCCTCTGCGCCCGCGCCGCGCCCCCATCCACCTCGCGCCGTCG
Organism: Miscanthus floridulus; assembly: GCF_019320115.1. Taxonomy (NCBI): domain Eukaryota; kingdom Viridiplantae; phylum Streptophyta; class Magnoliopsida; order Poales; family Poaceae; genus Miscanthus; species Miscanthus floridulus. Next base: position 14,752,437 of record NC_089589.1, on the reverse strand, counting down.
CGGCCATGGCGAGCTCTGCGCCCGGCCGAAGATACCACGGCAGGAAGGGGAGGCCTGCGCCTACGCCTAGGTATACGCTGGGCCGCTCTCGACGTCCCTTAGACTTGAGCTTGCTGGCTACCGCAGTTCCACACCAGGTCGGCCATGGTCGTCGGCGGCGCTGTGTTTTATGTGTTTCAACAGTTTTCAGACTTATGTTTCAAGTGTTTCATCTAGATGTTACAAAAGTAGATCTGCGATGTTGCATATGTTGCAATGACAATGACGCATGTTGCAAGGCTATGTTTCAAGTGTTTCAGACGTATGTTTCAAGTGCTCCATTTGGATGTTGCATATGTTGTCATGGCTCTACCCACATGTTTCAAGTGTATATTTCAAGTGTTTCATATGTTTCATACTTATGTTGTAAATGTTTTACCTAGATGCTGCAAACGTAGACCTGGATGTTGCATAGGTTGCTATACCTATACACGCATATTTTAAGTGTTTCATCTATTTCAGACGTATGTTGCAAGTATTTCATCTGGATATTTTAAAAGTAGACCGGGGTGTTGCACGGCGTCGATGGCTGGTGGACAACAGCCTGTCGCTGCTGCTGGGGCGCAGCCGTGGGTCAACCCACGTGGATTTCTCCCGTGCGGGCATGGGGTAGGCGCGGGGGCAAGGGCCCTGTGACGGACGCGGGCGCTGGCGCTGGGCGGGATCGATGTGGACGCGGGGTGTTGGACGGGATGCAAACACGGATTTCCCGTGTTGGGCGGGATGCGGGACACAGGTGTGAGAGCCGCGTCCTAACGCGATATCCCGTCCGGACATCCAGACGCTAGGCCTTCCGTAGCATTAAACCCCCTGTTAGGACTTGTAAAAAAACTCGTTAGGAATTGCACCACCCACGCCTTTGCTCATGCGCTATTTACTTTATGACAAGTGGGCCAGCCACGCCATGATGACAAGTGGGCCAGCCACGCGCAGTTATGGCGCCACCCCCGCCACGGGACAAGAGCCAAGAACCGGTATGTGGCGCGAACGACTCGTCGTCGTCTGCCCTGTTCGCTCGGCTGCCCTGATTGCTCGGCTGCCCTGTTCACTCGGTCGATCGTGGATTACTACGTCACTATTTTTCTATAACATCAAATATTCCACGATCATTTCAGCCGAAACGAACAGCTAAACCCGGGTTAAAAGTACCGTGGACTATTTTGCGACGAGAGAAAAATACTGTTTGCGGATGAAAAAATACGGAAGCTAAGGGCGGTCGTATCCGCGGGCCGGTTCCCGTTCCTCCCGCGAATGCGATACCCCGATCCCCGCCCTGCTCCCCGTTCTAGATTAATCGCCTTTAATTATTCCCTCGGGCCTCGGCTCGCGTGTTAATCCACAGATTAAACTCCCACCTGCCCCTCCTCGTCCTTGACACACTGCACGAGTGCCGGGCGCAGAGCCATTCTCGCCCTCGCCTCCGCGGACGAACTAATTGCCGGCTCGGTCCAAGTTTAGCGCGTCAGACCCTTCGCTCCCCAATCTCAGAGGAATGGAGGTGGAGGCGGCGGGGCCGGATAAGCTGGAGCCTCCTCCCTCGCCGGTGGAGGGGGCCGGCGAGAATGGCGCGGCCACCAAGCTGCAGAAGGTGTACCGCAGCTACCGGACCCGGCGGAAGCTCGCCGACTCCGCTGTCGTCGTCGAGGAGCTCTGGTATGGTATCTTCTTCGGATCCTTTTCCTCTTCTTCTCCATGGCCCATGCCTCTGGTGTGGTTTCCTCCCCTCTGTCCGGAGCGGCGGCATGCGCCCCCCTTTGGTCTTCTTGGGGATTGGCTGTTCCCTGGTTCTTGCTGGATCATGTGTTGTTCCGTTCCATCATCGAAAGGGCCCTCCTTTGGTTCGTGGAGATTTTGGTGTCCCAGGAAAAAAAATGCCTGAATTTGGCTCTTCTTGATGTTTATTTACGTTACGGGTGTCGGAAATCGGTTACAGTTACAAATCCGCTTCCCCCCCTGAGGTGGAGTTTTGATTGAGACTGATAGGATTTGTGGTTGGGATGATGAATGAAGGTGGCAGGCGCTGGACTACGCGCGCCTGGAGCACAGCACCGTCTCCTTCTTCGACGAGCCCAAGCCGGAGACCGCCGCCTCGCGCTGGAACCGCGTCAGCCTCAACGCGTCCAAGGTCCCAACTCCCAACTGCTACCACTACCAGAGAAAAAGTCCCTCGTGTTCACCAGAAACCAATTTGCTTCAGACTTCTTCAGTCCTCTGTTGCTCATGTCACTGGCTTGCATTGCAACAGGTGGGTCAGGGTTTATCCAGAGACGGCAAGGCCCTCAAGCTGGCTTTCCAGCACTGGATCGAAGCTGTGAGTACATAACCGTACTAATAATCCACTAGTACTGCCTTTTAGTTTAGTAGTATTGCTTTGGATTTTTTTTTTTGGGTGCTGTTCCTATATGTGTGTGAAAAGAGGCTGCTTTACATTATCACTTGACTTGGACATTATTGCTTTAGCCATGTGTGGATCATAAAAATGTCCACCTGTTCAGCTCATAAAAGTTACTGTATGTCCGTTTCTTGATACAGTGGTAGTCAGTTGTTTGCAACACTAGGATGCAATGGAACCTTTATAGCTGTATTCATTTGTTCTGTGTAGATCGACCCGCGGCATAGATATGGGCACAACCTGCACTTCTACTATGATGAATGGTGCAAAAGCCAAGCTGGCCAGCCATTCTTCTATTGGTAAGAACCTCACTGCAACTTCCAGGAGCCATAATCACATTGGCAAATTCTGTTGTTTGAACAAAGTAGCGCAAACGGCACAACTGATGGAAAAGAGATGTACATATTCAAATGTCTACTCATTCCAGAGATTTCAGTTACCATAGGAATGTCTGTTCATACCTGGAATTTCAGTTATCAGTTTGAGGGCACAACCATTTAAGTTAGTATTTGTGCATATGTAGGCTTGATGTTGGAGAGGGAAAGGATCTAGACCTTCCTGAATGTCCAAGAGCTTTGCTCAAGAAGCAATGCATTATGTATCTTGGTCCGGTAAGATATGTTCCACCAACGGCTACCTGCCTTTATTTAGAGCCAGTGACATATATCCTTGCTGAAAATTTTCTGTGAAGAGCAGTAAGATGGCTTGACTCACTTCATCCACAAAATCTCATGTCGGTGTCATAAAACTTTCCTTTGTTGATTTTATTTTTTGAACGAACCTTTTGTTGATTTTATCACTATCTTTTCAAAAAAAACTTTTCTCCAAGTTTGCCTTTAATTTTTTTATCAAATAAAACATGTATCTTTCATCTTCTAGTTACTACATAAAATTGTTTTATATATGAACTGCATTTGATGTAGCCTCAAGTCTGAATTATTGTTACATCTGAAATATGAATGGAATCCATTCACACCCTGGCCTGCTATTATTCACATTATATTTCATTTGTTCATGAATCTGGATGACTAATAAAACTACAGTTGCTTTTTGCAACGTTAAACATAGTTAACAACAGGAAAAGGGGTTTGTTTTAAGTTTTAACAGACTCTTTGGATGACTAATAAAACTACATTTGTCCATTGTTTTGCAGCAAGAGCGTGAGCACTATGAATACATCATTAACGAGGGAAAAGTTATCCATAAACAGTCTGGAGAACCACTTGATACAAGGGTTCCTAACGGGACTAAATGGATATTTGTTATGAGTACAGCAAAAAAACTTTATGCTGGCAAGGTAATTTGTCTACTTTTACTGTCGTACAATGACTTGCAGTTTCGCACTCTGCTGAAACAATATTATATCTTTGTTGCATTTCGCTACTTTACTTCTGCTAAACCTATTTCTATATATTCATCAGAAGCAGAGAGGCGTATTCCAGCACTCCAGCTTTTTGGCAGGAGGTGCAACTATAGCTGCTGGGAGATTTACTGCAGAAAATGGAGTGATCAAGGTATTCTTTTTAGCAACCACTGCCTATTGGAATGTTTGTTTTATATCGCGGTATTTTACTTTCATGGTATTCCTGCTTGTGCTATTCTTACCTTTGATCAAAGAGCCTTTTACCTGTATGGCCCTAGAAAAAATGCATCTTCCTTGTGTGGCCCTATTTTTTTTTAACTTACCTGTATGGCCCCGAAACGAAATTTCCTTCCTTCTATGGCCTTCCGTCCGTTTTGAGCACTTGACGGTGTTAAGTCAAGGGTAAAATGACCATTTTACCCCTGGCAAAAAATAAATAAAATGCAGAGTTTTGTTTGTCTCTTGTACATTTGGAGTAATGTTACGCAAATAAATTCACACATAACAATACATAATAACACACATAATCAAGTACACAAATATATTGCAATAAAATGAGCTTATCAAATGCATAAAAAATTACACAAATGCATTGCAATTAACCATAGTTTCAGTCTCACATATGACATAATTAAAGTCACACAAATTAAAAGTGCAATTTCAAACATACATTGGTCTCACATACAACAAGCTTGAATCGGGCTATTGCCAGACTCCACTATTGTGCGTTCATTAAAATTTCATTAATCATTTAACAAGGACGAGTTCACTAGAACATAGCCCTGCCACTGGCAACACAAACAAGTTTTCAAAAAAAAAAAGAAACACAAATGACACGCAGCACTGGCGTATACAAGCATGCGGATTCTTCATCTTGTCGTCCTTCAGGCCGCGGTCACCTCCTCCACGAGCCGCTGGAACTCGGCGTGAACCAGAACGAGCGGTGTAGGAGCTGGGAGTCCGAGTCCTCCCCGTCGTCGTCCTCACCGTCGTTAGTGATCTGCGCAAACTCGTGGTGCGGGAAGTCGACCTGCGGAGCGGCGGGTCGTGCGCGTGGAGGATGGCGCGGTCGAGGGCCGGTGGGAGCGACAGTGGGAGGCCGCGTGCCCCACGAGTTGACGAACTGCATGGCGCCGACACCGCCGAACATGCAGTGGTTGATGTCCAGCCCCAGCACGAAGCGGCCACACTTGAACTTGGTCACCTTGCATGTCCATGGATCGATCGCCCATTGTTATTAACTCCGTCCATCGATCCAGGAGAGATGAGCAGCAAATAGTACGTACCTGGGCTGCAAGCAGCGGCATCTCGAGTATGTTCCTGGCGCCGGGGACGCTGTACGCGAGCCTGCCGAGCACGGAGGGGTCGGGGTCGGGGTCGGTGACGTCGCCGATGTCCTCCATGGCGCAGTCCGCCTCGGCCTCCATGAACACGGCGCCTTCGCCCGTGCTGTCCACGACCAGCTTCCCCTCGCTTGATCGAGATCGCCAGCCGCCCAGCGAGCGGGTAGTAGTGGACGAGCACCTTCGCCAGCGACTCCCTCAGCACGTCGCAGGTGCTGATTCCGTCGCCGGCGCCGTCTGCCGCCCTGAAGCAGTACACGGTCTGCACTATGACGGCGATGTTCTGGTCCAGGTTAGAGAGGTAGTAGAGGCCGCTAGGCATCTCCTCCGCCGGCGGCACCAGCGACGGCTGCCCCTGCTGCTCGATGCGCAGCTTGAACACACCCTGCAGGAGATCCCGGCGGTGGCCCCTGGCCGGTGGCGGCAGCGCCCTGGCCGGCTGCGGCGGTGTTGGAGCCCTCCCCCATCCTCGGTCTCGGGTGTTTCTGCCCGCTCGGTGTGGGTCTGGATCGGATGCCGCGGAATTGACAGAAACACAGAAGGGCAATTTAGACATTTCTCTTATCAATCAGTGGGCAAACTAACATTGTACCCTAACAGACTTGACAGAAGGCCATAGAAGAAAGAAAATTTCGTATCAGGGCAAGTTCAAAAAAAATAAGGTCACACCGGGAAGATGTATTTTTTTCAGGGCCATACATGTAAAAAGCTCTTGATCAAAATGTTTTATTTGTGTCATTCACTGTGTGTGATCCTCCAAACCATTCTTTGCTGTTCCATGGGCTACCATGAATAACTATTTTTTGACAATCCATTCTAAATGGCAAATATGAAATATAAACCAGAACATTAATATCCATGCACAGAATTTTTTCGGCACAATTCTTTTGGCAGTATATCAGAAACTATAGTTTCTGAATGTCCAGTACACATCAGATATCTACTTATCTTGATTCAACCACTGTGCGAGTTGATGTGGACTCAGATGACTATTTCGCATCCTTCTACTTTTGAGCTATGCAGCATATAATAATATCATTTTGTTACTTTGATTTCGTCATTTTAGTGTACGTTTTCATCGGTGCATTTGGTTTAATTTTTCTATTTGTTCTGGATTAAGTCCATCTGGGCGTACAGCGGTCACTACAAACCTAGTGCAGAGAACCTCCACAATATCATGAACTTACTTGAAGAGAATGGAGTTGACCTCAAAGAAGTTGAGGTACACTATCTTAAACATTAACAGTTGAAATTATGCTCATGCCACCAAATGGTAGATGGTTTCATTTAGTGAGCTTTGTTTTTGGTCGCAGGTGCGCTCATCCACCAGAGAAGACTACAACGAAGATCCAGTGCCTAATGACTCACAGAAGTTTACTTCAGCTATCATGGAACCAGATCTTCCACAAGTGGTTCCCCCTCCAAACACCACAGAAGGCAATGAAGGAGACAACGCTTCTGAAGAACAAGCCAGGCCAACCTACCAAAGGACCTTATCGGGTGGTCTGCAGAGCCCTAGAGCCACCGAAGTCCCCCAGAAGGCGATTCTCGAGAGGATGAAATCCAAGAGCGAGTCCAAGTCCTATCAGCTCGGGCACAGGCTGTCCCTTAAATGGAGCACTGGGGCTGGTCCGAGAATTGGATGTGTCAAGGACTACCCAATGGAGCTCCGGATGCAGGCACTGGAGATGGTGGATCTGTCGCCAAGGGCATCAACTCCGTCGGCGTCAAGGAAACTGCCTCCTTTGTCCCCCACTAAAGTCACATCGCCAACATCACCGCTTGCGTCAATTCAGGCCTCCCTGCCCCAGCCAAGTTAGGAACTTAGAGTAGCTTATTATGCCACGCAAATAGCACGAAACCATGCTTTTCAGCTGGCCAGTTACTGCTATTCTGGAATATCATTTTTCAGCACTGCAAAGATCACATGCCTGGTTTGTCCATGCTGCTTCTCCGCTGTCCTGTGGTTCCATTCAGAGAAGCACAGTGCAATGTTCTCCAACTGAAATAGGCTATGGGCAGAATCTGTCACATTTCAGATATGATAGCTTTGAAGCAGATGTGATAGTATGCTTCATTACCGTGGTTAAGGAACTTGCTTTATATTGTATCCTTTGTAAATGGAATAATGTACACAGCATTACATGTGTCAGTCCTCAGAGCTCAGCAGTAGTCTGCTGGCCATCAGATAAAGCCGCTATGCATTCATCAAGAACAAGGTGTATACTCTCAAGTCAGCACACCAGTATAGCAGCCTTAGCATAACATGATGTATTTTGCCTGTTTTGCATTGACCATTGAGAATTCTTCAGGGGTCAGAGTGAGAGCCTTTGTGCTGAGCCCATCATTGCAGACGGGCCTAGGAATCATTTCTTTTCCTTCCAAAGATGGGCCTCGCTAGAAGTTTTCTCTTCCCCTCGGAATTCTGTTTTCTTCGTGCTCTGTATTTTGACGTACAGCTCTAAAGAGAATATCGTTTCAGGACAAAAAGCACACACGTCAAGGGTCAAGGGTGATTGGGTGAAGCTAGGGGAGAAAAGGTTCTTGCTGTCTGCATGATGAAATGAGTTACTATGGATTACAAATATACACTTTTTCTGCACCTGAATTCAGTTAAAAAGTCAGGATGTCAACTAGCCATCAACAAGCACACAATCTTCTTTAGATAATTACTTCACATGCAGTACGCCATGAACAAACACGCATCCGTGAGCAACCTGGTGTCCTATCACTCTACCAGAAATTCAATCTTTAATGCAGAAAATGCAAGACCTCCTAAATACTTCTGCTCCATAGATCTCTCTCTTCCAGGTTTAACTTACAATTAGCTTCCTCAACATAGCAATGCTACGATATTTCACGCAACAAAATGGTCAGCGCCGAAACTACAACACTTAGATACAATGTTTTCTGATCCAATACACCTAAACACATAATGCTGAATCAGCCAGTCTCATGCAAGATGTGTCAAACTCTACAGTTCTTTCGAAACACAGGATGGATACTAACAAAACCTCTCACACCGAGCAACAGTTTCATTTATTTGCTCAAGTACCTTGGGCAAATCCGCAATATTAGCTTTGATCTTGGATTTGAGGATCTTTACTTTCTCAAGCTCTTGGTCATCTTCGGCAACTGATGTTTCCGAGACAACTGGAACTTCTGCAATATCAATGGACGTATTAGCAGTTATTATGGTATAAATAAAAACTATAACATAAAAAATCAAAGCATGCCGAGGTTGGGAAGCATCAGTTGTCTCTGAAAATGTTGGAGTTTTTAATTTCTGAAATTAACAGACCAATACAAACGAATTGTGGCAACTGGCAAACTAGCAGCAACAGATGTAAAAGACTAGCCATTTTTAAATTTTGATAGGTATATTTGAACTGTGCAAGCATAACTTGGTACATAAAGTCAAACTTCTCTAACTTCGACAATGTTTTTAGAAAAAATATAGTAAAACTAGAGGTTTAAATAAATGCAATATCAAAACATATTTCATAGGTGATCTTTTATCCTATATCCACCTGTTGGTGTATTTTTCTATAAACTTGGTCAAAGTTTACGAAGCCTGGTTTAGGACAAAGTAAAAGTGAACTATAATTGCAATGGGGGGAGTATTAACATTGCCACAACTAGCAAAGGCAGTGGAAATTGGTGATTAGTACCATTTAACAACCGAGCGCTGTATGAAAATTCACTAAACCACATCCATAGGCAAACAATGGACTCTGAATATACGTCAGAAATTTGCCATGCCAGGAAAACTGAATCTCTTCCATTTCTTCTCTCGCTCAAAGTCAAAGGATTTTATTAGACAAAAAATATATAAACAAGGCTTCCCCAAATGTAACCACGCAAAACCGGGTGGCCGTGCGTATCCAAAATTAACCCCCCCTAAAGTGACAATTTCTTCACGTATGCCGCCGAGAACAAATCCACGGAACACACAAATAAGCATCACCGCCACCCAAGTGGTTGTAAGTTTCCATGTCTTCATTTTGTTTCTAGTAAACCTATTAGCAAGTGGTTGTATGCTCATATATTTTGTAAATGTTTTGTAGGAAGAACGTGAGCTCTATGAATACATTATTACCGAGGGAAAAATTATCCACAAGCAATCTGGAGAACCACTTGATACAAACCAAGGTCCTAAAGAGGCTTATTGGATTTTTGTCATGAGCACAGCAAGAAGACTTTATGCTGGCAAGGTAGCTTGTCTACTTTTACAAGGATTTCCATGTGCGCATTGCTAAGAAACAGTCTTTTATCATATTTGTTTTAGCTTATGATTTGGACCACTACCTATCTCTATAACCTGATTTATTCATCTAGAAGGAGAAAGGTGTATTTCAGCACTCTAGCTTTTTAACAGGAGGTGCCACCATAGCGGCTGGGAAATTTACTGTAAAAGCTGGAGTAATCAAGGTAGTATTGTTGTGCAATAATGCCCTATGAAAACTTGTGCTTTATTGTGATATAATTAATTATTGGTTCAAGAAACTTTATTGGTATCATATTCTTATGTAACATAGTGCTATCCACCCTCCCTCCCATCCTAGTATTTCTTTCCTAGCTATTCCTTGGTTTCATGTCTATTGTATACATTTTCTAGATTACATGCAATATTTACCTAGGATTAGTGGATATTTGAAAAATATATGATGTGATTTCTGGAGTTAGAATAGCATAAAGGTATGTTGTATATTTCTTACTATACTTTTCGATTTGCTACTTATCAAGTTAATGGACAATAGAACATCGACTTTGTTTCCCTATTTCCTTTTTAGCCATGAGAAAATGATAATATTTTTTTTCATATTCCATATTTTTCCTTGATTTTGTGTTTATTTACATGTCCAATTCTGATTTTTTTTACTATCTTATCTTGATCAGTCCATCTGGGCATATAGTGGTCACTACAAACCAAGCACAGAGGATCTCAATAATTTCATGAAATTTCTAGACGAAAATGGAGTTAATCTCAAAGAAATTGAGGTACATCAATGCCACCATAACTTTGACTTACCTATACATGTCCGCCTAGATGGTTTTATTATATATATGGAGCTTATTTTGGTTATTCAGATGCGGCCATTCACCAAAGAAGACTACCATGATGGCACAATGCCTAATGAAGCACAAAACGTTGTTGTTGATACCAATCCTTCGCAAGTGATTCTCTCTACAGACACAAAGGAAGGTGGTGAAGGCAAGGATGCTCCAACAGAACAAGCAAAGCTAACATACCGTAGAACCTTGTCAGGTGGTCTACACATCCCCAAAGGCACCGATGTCCCTCAGAAGCCAATTCTTGAGAGGATTAAATCCAAGAGTGAGACTGAATCTTATCAGCTTGGCCTCAAGTTATCCCTAAAATGGAGCACTGGAGCTGGCCCCAGAATTGGATGTGTGAAGGATTATCCAACAGAGCTTAGAATGCAAGCTCTTGAAATGGTACACCTGCTAACAGGGGCATCAACAGTACCACATACGTCGTTGCTCGCACAAGCTCAAGAATGTCATGACCCGGCTAGCAGGTTAGAAGCCTAGAAGATCTTATCACACGTGCACTGCATGATCAAATAATGTGCTTGACAACAAGAAACCTATGCAGTTCGTCTGTTGGAAAATGTAACTATAAAGCTGCATTGTGATTGTGTTGTGTGCTGGAAGGATTTCTTGGTTCTTCCTTTGAATTTGCTATATTAAAAAGTTCACCAAGTGTGTCACAAGTTATCGATTTAAGTTGTTGTAGAAATAGTGTGAGACCCTGTTTGATCCTATGGCCAAAGTTTAGCTACTAAACTTTGGACCACTTTAACTCTTGAGGCTTCAAATTTAACATCTAAAGTTATGTTTAAAATTTAGCCAGCCTCACAAAACTTTTGACCACACAAGTCAGCTAGAAATGGTCTAAACTTTAGATCATAGGATCCAAACGTACCCTTAGAAGTCCTGTGAACCTTGGTATGTCCGTGCTCCTGGGCGTTGCTACCGTAGCCTTCGCCAACCTCATTGTCTTCATCAAACTCGTGCATACGGACACAGCCTCGCCAGCAGTCACACCGGTGGCGGAACCAGGACTTTTAGTTAAGGGGGACTAACAATATGATGGCACATCATAAATATGATAAATATATACATCAAATGTATGTTTCAATAGCTTTTCAATGTATTTACATAGAGTCTGTCTACTCTACACACGTGTGTTTTAGCACAAGCTAACACATGGTTGTTGGCTGCATGTAAAACACACAGATTCCAACACAGGAAAAACCATGTGTTTTTGGACTAGCTAGCACATGGTTGTTGGATGCCTAAGAAACACACGAATTAAAACATGGGAAAAAACGTATGTTTTAGGAGAATGTAACACACATTCCATCAGACAAACAAGGCCCATGACTCTGTTGTTTTTGTCTTTTGCTGTTGTCTTCTGTCTAAGTTTTTTGTGGTTGTCTTCTGTCTAAGTAAAGAGTAAGTCAGCCCAGAGCCCAATACCTAAGAAGACAGAGAGGCCCACTAAAGATGTGCCAGCACATAAGCCCAAAAACAACAATCGATATACTTGGGAAACAAGCAGAACAAACAGGGAAGCCTCTGCCCTGCGTGGAGATCAGATCTCTGTGTGGGGGCAAGCAGAGCACTGCTCTGCGTGCAGATCAGATCAGATCCTCCACGCAGAGCAGGGGAAAGGAGAAAATAACCAGCAGATCAAAGATGAAGATCTCCTCTGCCTGGGGGCAAGCAGAGCGGAGGAAAGGAGCAAGCAACCAACAGATTGAAGGAAAACCACTAACCTCAACAACCAAGGTAAGCACACCGACTTCCTCTTGAAGATGTAATCTAAGACTGCTAGTATTTGCTGCAACCAAATTCAGGAATTAGAATTACAGATTCACAAATTAAGGAACTCAGGAAACAAAAATACAGAATACCGAAAAACAAATTGCACATTTCAAATAGTGCAATTGGTATTTGCTGCTAATGCAATTATACTGATTAAACAAATATTTTTGGATGTTGCAAACAAGGGGGTGAGAACAGCCCAGACACACTACAATGAGCTGCAAGAAGCAGCTGTGAACTCTGAATGTGGCAAACTATGCTTTCTATTTATAGCCGATTCTAACTACTTACAACAGCCCTGATTACAACAGCCTTGATTCTAACTATTTATAGATGATTGTATGAGCAGCAGACTACATCTTACACAATTTTAGATGTTTTAACAGAACAAGAACAAAGGAAGAGGTACAAGACAGGAGCAAATGTTAGAGCCACAATATTAGATTCAGAATTCTGAGAAAGTGCAAGAATACAACAACAATGATGTCAACACTAAGGACATGTATGAGGTAAAATAACTTTTAATTTAAAATGCGGTCATAAACAATGAAAATATGTCAACTACTGAATTCTATATTTTGCTGCAACATTCATTTGGTTCCCTAATGCATTTGATACAAGCACCAGTCCAGTTTGATCAATTACTTGAGGTAAAAAACATATTTCATAGATGCAATGAAAAATTAAGATATGATAAAAAGCAAAATAAGTACTTAGGTGCTCTTTTTTTATGAAGCAGAATAGTATGTATATGACAACAAGCAAAGTTGATGATTATCCAACATCAATGAACTCACATGGTACAGAAGCAATGAAAGCAGTGCAGTCAGCTCCATATCAAGTATTTGGAGGCACAAATTGTTCCACTGACCGTTTCTACAGATACAAAAAGGTGAGCAAAATCATTGCTTACTCTCAGGAAAGCCAGGTACTAGATTAAATATTGCTTTAAATAATCATTTAATCAGTGCAACTAGACATATGTCAAGAAGTATATATGTTCAAATAAATGCAGGGCGGAAAGAATGCATTTGCAAAGTCTATGTTGACAAATCTATCAGACATATGTCAAGCACTACAAGTCCGATTCATACCTCATCAGCCAAGGTTAGTACACCAATCTTTTCAATCAATTTCTCTGGTAAACCAATTTATCTGATGAAGCAACAATGAACAAATTAGCAGCTAAGATGAAAGACTAGGAGAACCTAGATCCATGGAATCTGTAATCATGGGAGCTATAAACATAGTCAGGATGGCAAAGATGGACTGCTGCTTGTGCTTACTCCAATAGCAGGGCGTGGCCCTGGTTGATCGCTGTGCATAAGGAGCAGATTCAGCACTTGGGGGTTGTGATGTGGTCTAAAAGGCTAGAAACATAGAGAGCATAGTGCAAAACAGAGAGCATGAGATCACACACACATGTAGCTAGCAGAAATCACAAACACACATCGATTTTTTTGGGCCAATTTCTAAAAGTAATTCTGCAGCAACACCACTCACCAATCCTCAACTAAAATTATAAATATATCTGTTATGCATTTGCTATATTCCTATTGTAAATAAATTACAAAACACAAATATGGAAATTGCACATTTCACATAGTGCAACTTGTACTTGCTACTAATGTAATTATACTGCATATGTATAGAATTTAAAGATCCGGCTCATGCAAGTATTGCTACTTGTACCTACGAGTGGCTATAATATGAGATACAAATTCTTTATAATGCTTCAACTTTATCCTAATAACATATCATCATTTATTACTAAATGCAGGGAAAACATAGAGCAAAATTGAGACTAGAGTAGGAAGTATTACAGATCACTAAAACTATGGATGTGCATAACTTTCAGGTAATATAAATGCCAATAATTAAGTTTTGGTTTAGGAAAAATCTATTTTCCATGGACTTACTACCAATACAGGTGAATCCTCCTAAATTTCATATTTCTAAATGATGTACATCAACTACTGCAGGTACCATATACACATGCAAGTGGAAACTCAGAACCAAACTTTGATCTCACAACAGCACATGGGATCAAAAAGTGGCAAGAAACACTACAATTGATGTACCCGACTAACCAGGTACTAGATTAAAGTATTGCTTCAAATAATAATTTACTCAGGGTAACTAGACATATGCCAATAAGTATATATGTTCAAATAGATGCAGGCTGGACAGAATGCATTTACAAATCCTATGTTGATAAATCTATCAGACATCAGTTACAATGACAGAGATGAGCACAGTAGGAACACCAATTATGTTGCAGAAATACTTACTGGATCTGATGCCGACCCTTCAAATGCCTACAGATACAAAAAGGTGAGCAAATCATTGCTGAGATTCAAAAATGTCAAGATGAAAAGGTTGTTTTTTGAACTAAATTATATTTCAATGTAGGGAGGCTACACTGAACTTATGCTGGAACAAACCATGGCCATCGAGTGCAGCACCAACACCACCTTGTACTAGGCATCTGACATGGCCGTCTTCCTGAGATTGAACAAAGGCTGAAGTTACATAGCTGATTTGGAGCAACAAAAACATCATCAAGATCATGAAAATCAGAACTAAACATACATACCTCAGCATTATCCTTTTGGTTACTCTATGTGAACTGCACTTTGTGCCCCAAGACGCTACCTGCACGTATTGCAGACTAGGTGAAATAGAATTCAGAAATCTGTAATGGCACAGTAGCTAGGAGCAAGTGGACAATACAAATGGCAGACAGAAGTTAAGTTGGGGGTTTCGGTCCTTAAGAAAAGATATATACTGAAAATGCAACACTGAAAATGTACAGCGGTGATAATATACTGAAAATGTATAGCAGCACTAAGCATATATCCTAAAAAATGGCAAGCTCCAAGTTCATAGAGACAGGACTACTATTCAGCAATGTAGCAATGTCTAGCATAAGCATATATACTGAAACTTAATCTGTCAAACACAAATGGGTAAATCAACGCATCACTAGCGCTGACATTTAGAGACAACCACGCACTAAACAGAGGAAAAATGAGACGTGTGTTGACACAAATCAGAATTAACAAAGTTCATGAAGTGTTAGCACAAATCACAAGAGATAATTTTTTTTCCATGAAATGACAAAGACAAAAATGAGGTGTGTTAACACAAATCACAATTAACAAGAAAGATGTGTTACCACAAAAAATCAAAAGAGACAATTTTTTTTCTATGGAAGGACAAGGACAAAATTTTGGTGTGGGTTGACACAAATCACAAGAAACAAAGGACAATGTGTGTTAGCACAAATCACAAAGGACAATTTTTTCTATAAAAGGACAAGAACAAAAATTTGGTGTGAGCAGACACAAATCACAATTAACAGAAGAAAAGGTGTGCTAACACAAATCACAAGAGACATCGTGAGTTTTATCATATACCTTGGCAGCACCAGTGCTGCTGGGAATGATGTTAAAGCTGGCAGCCCTACCACCTCTCTAGTCCTTGGCTGAGGGTCCATCAACAGTCTTCTCGGTGGCTTAAAGACAAGCATCATGCTGTCATTTTACAACCAAATGGATATATTTAGGATCTAGGAGAACATGATACCCAAACAAGTGAAACAGCATACACATTCTGAAACAAATAAAGGACCGTGAAGAAAAATTATACCTTCAGATGCGCAGCAGCCTTGTCCTTGTCAGTGAAGACACAAGTGGACTCCATGACATAGTTGGCACCAGCCTCACACCATAGGATCTAATCAGGGTTCCTGTAGAATTGAAGCAATTCAAACATTAGCTCACAAGCTCAAAGCTAAAGCCTAAACAAATAAACTTAATCCATGTACGAAATAAGTAGGAGAGGGGACAGTAGAGTACCTGATGCCAAAGATGGTAACCGACTTGTCACCAAAGAGAAGGATCTTGGAGTCCTTTGAGGGTGATGTCACTGTGCTTCCAGTAAAATGGTGCTTGAGCCTAAACATATGGTAGATAAAACAATAACATGTACCTGCCAGCCAATACCATAGCTAAGAACAGAGGGTGGGATTGGTGTAGCACTAGCATACCTAGAGACAGCAATGAAGGCTCCAGTGCACTACAGACACAAGGAATAGCCAGTTAGTGAGATCATTATTATATCACCATACAAACCCACATATAACAATAATGTGCTGGAATATTTGTTTTTTCTAAGCGCAGCGAGCTAAACCTCCACAAGAGCAACAAATGATGCTGCCATCATTGCAAAAGTTTCACCCGCATCAAAAGTTGGAGCACCCCACTGAAAGGGATATTGAACGCAAAATGTGGGGGCATATAACAGATTCAACCAGAGAGGCAAGCTTCCTGAACATATGTTTTTCCTGCTTAATCAAATGTAAAAAGAAAAACAAAATAGTGATAAAGTTATTTATAAAGACTAGATATTGCACATGTTACACACAGTAATTGAAGTATTTGAACTATGTAATTTACTACTAATAAATGTGCAATCAAGAAAATGGTGCTTGTACATAAAAGAATAGAATGAAATCACAGTTCAGTAGAATTCTAATGCAGTTTACAGTATAAATTCATCATCCTCCATGGCTACATAACAAAAAAAATTAATTGCCACTTCACTGCAATATTTACATGCAGGTCAAACAATTATTTTGCTCAAAAAACTTATGCCGGACTGCTTGTACATGGTATACAAGTCACATACCCGACCAAGTAAATCCTCAGATACATAGCTGAATCTAGACTTGTATGGCTAATCAACTCATCTTCAGACATTTTGAGAGCAGCAGGCATCCAACTTAAGAATTTCAAGTATGAACGCATGTCCAAATTGACAAATTTTCGGACAAATGTACCCCCATGACTTGAACTCTCTCTTGAGCCTTTTAGGTACCATTTTGGGAAGTAAACCCTATCATTGATTGGCTGTAGCCGAAGGAAAGCAAATGCAAGTAGGAACACTACAACACCTAGTATGTTGATAGCCACATAGAGTCCTATATCTTGAATAGTAGCCATAGTTGTCCTTAAACAGTTTGGGAGGAAATCCTATTGAATTTATTTGCAAGATATCAGGAAGAACATAATCATTAACCACTAGAAAGTATGATGTCACAATAATACAATTCTAAACAAAATCAAATGTAAGAATTGATGAACGACGAGGTTATAAAAACATGACCTATTGAGAGGCAAAAACCGCATGTGGTGACTCAGGCTTTGTCACCAAATTAGAATGCCTTCAAATTTGGCGACGACAAGATTTCTCCTTCTGTCCTAGATCCAACAGCCACAACTATACTCCTAGCATCGACCAGCCAAACTGAGATGTCTCTAGCTGTCCAAACAAGTAAAAATACAGGGAACAAAGTTCTTGTTGTCTCAGAAAAACCATGCTAATTATGACAGATTCGAGAGGTCTGGGGCTGAGCTTCTTAACTAACGTAGCCAGACACTGCGTCGCAGAAGACACTTCACGAGTTGTGCCCAAATTGTATCACATAAAGAACCAAATACAGATTAATTAACGGTCAAGTTCCTACACTTCTGAAAAAAACAAATGTGAAAATATCTGAAATGTATCGACACAAATCACAGAAAACAATTTTTTGATGTTTTGGTTTGTTCTGGTAGGGCTGAAAATTTCTGGATTCCGCTTATGCTGTTCTGCGCTGCATTCTTATTTTTGAGAACCTCAGTCAGTTTCTAGGAAATAGACACTTTTAGCTTTCTTTTATTTCATGTTCACTTTAGTTTTGTCTATATTGCAACTCAGTTAGTTGGCTGACATACATGATAGTATACCCTAAAAAACCAATTCAAACAATAAACTAGTGTATATGCCAATCAGATATAACCTACTCTACAGAATTCATTTAAAAAAAACGTCTAATCCGGTAAGCATGAAGATCATGAGGATCAGAGCATGACCTTGGCCCCCAATTTTTCTACTGCTATAGCCTTGCTCAAAGATACCTACTGACAGCCTGCTTATAGAGTGTCAATCGATCCAACCCAATAAAGCTTAAAGCCTAGGATTTATTTCCTTTTAGATGATTAGGAACACTGTTTCATGATATTTCCAAAATAAGACAGACATAGTCATGCAGTTTCGTAGGCAGAGGACTTGTATATTCTCCTTGCCAAGTTGTCTAGCCAAAACATAAAAGTAGCTTCGTCAACTCCCACAATCACACTAGCATATATGTACTGATAGTGTAGGCTCAGGATGAACCTATATACTACAAGGGTTCCACTTGCCAAGTTGATTGGGATAAGCATAATGATGAACTGATGAGGCCCAGAGTGATGAAACCAACAAACATTTAGACATCTCACACTAGGCTGATGAAGCTCTTTATAAAAAGAGCAGCCCACAGACAGATATAAACTAAAGATAGTGAATCAGATATTGAGGTTGGCAAAACAGGCCTGCTACTGCTAGTTCATGCCATTAGAACATCACTGACCTCAGCAGCAAGGCAAGAGTCTGAAATATACCATATATAAACTAGGTTACAGAAACAAACATGCCCACTACTTCAAGATAGTCATCACAAGTAAGCCAATGGGACAATGAACACTGTCATGTCAAGACTGCACTGCTAGCACAGGTGGAACACAATTTAATAGGATATCAGACAATTCTCCGAGTAAGAGATCCTATGCTAGAAAGGAGCACAGCAATGCAACCATTATTTAGAATAAAGTGTGTGTCATTATCAGATAAGAAAAAACCAGAGCACTACAAGACACGTGTTCAAACTCGGTTTAGCAAACAAGCAAAACTAATCCATGCTAGTCTGTTTATCACACCATTCATACTAAGGTGCCATAAACAGCAACCATACTAAGGTGCCATAAACAGCAACCATTATTTGCTCTGCATTCAGTTAAGAAAACAAGATGTGACGAAATGAGAAGAAAAAAAACAAAGCATGAACAGAGATCGAAATAATGGTTGGTGACATTGAGAAATTTGGATAAATACTTTGAAGCTAGAAATAATCTCAGAAACTGGGTGAGGGGTCCATGCTAGTAGAGCTGACATTTCATTCTCTAAACTACAAATTCCAATCCAGTCAGTAATCGAGAACACATGTTCGTATGCCATAATCTTCATTTCTTCAACTAATCTGTATTTAGAACAGCATAAGTAAGAAACAAACAAACTACACCAAGATTTGGCTCAGCGACTATAGAGCAGGTTAGAGATGCAATATTAACCACAGAGCATGCAGGTCCTTGCTCCTCGAAAATTAGCAGCCAAGAACTGAAATAGATCAACAGAAGTGACTGGAGTTGGTAGTCATCAGCTGAAGAGTTGGGGAAACAGCTCGGCGTTTCCCCATGCCTCCCAGGTCCCAAATCTACCGAAGGACCACCCCACCCAACAACACGAGATTCAGATGATGGAATGGAACCTGCAAAACAGATCGAGTCTCCACATAACCCCAAACCAAGCAGCAGCGATGTAGATGGTAGACACGACACAAGCATTCAAATCAGGCAAGCACTATTAGCAGTGACCATTCTAGTTCATAATGTATTTCAGTAATTAGTAGTATAAGAACTCACATAGGAATTAGGATTCATGTATTTTATCTCTACCTACAATCAAATTTCAAACCTAGGCAGAAAGACTGTCTGCTATTAAAATTCTGCTCATGCACCAAACAGGTTGACAAAATTAAGGTGACTCTACTTGGGTCCAGTAGCACCAATTCATTCAATATTAAATTACAGAAACGATAAATTGTCGCAACTATCTGCTACGAACTCCAAACATTCATAGTCACATTTCCTATCATGATGCAGAACCTATTCTAAACAACCAGCAGCATGCCTATGGTGCCTATTTTAGCCCATCTTTCAATACAAACCCCAATTCAGAATATACACAGTTTATCCCTGAACTCCGATTAACAATTCCCTAGGCCCTGATAAGCAATTGAAGACCCCGATTCTGTACTGATACAACTATGAACATATTTAAAGAAAACAGAACTATTAGCATATTAACAGAGCAGGCCACGCACCTAAAACCAAACAAACTCGATGGAACTGGGCACCGGACATGTCGCCAAGTTGATGTACTAGTAGGAGTACGCTACCCGCTACAACAATCAACAAGCAAAGAAAATTCCGCCCCACACCAGCCTCCACCAGAAATCAACCCCGTATAGTAAGATTTTCAATCGCGGCTTCCAGTCCACAGTAACACACAAACACCATCATAGATTCATAGTCCATAGGGCATGGCACCGACACAACAAACATGCAATTCATCCAGACAAGGCATGAAAGCATGCTTCAAATGGAGAGGATCTGACTCACTATAGGGTGTCAGGCAGTCCGATGATGGTGACCTGCCACTCGAAGACGTTGCTGTCGTCGACCAGCCTAGCCGAGAACCCATCCACTGGGTGCTTCGCGAGATCTACGCCAATCACCATACAGCAAACCAACCCCAAGTCAATCAGACAAACAATCCGCAAGGAGGAAAAAAAATCGAGCGGAAACCGATGAACGGGAACTCCGGCGGGCCGCACCTCTGAGCTGCTTCTGCAGGAGGAGGCTCGCCTGGCTGGTGGTGGCCGCCATGACAGGGATCGGTGGATGGGCTAGGGTTTTGCGTCCCTCGGAATGATTCGTGCTCTCGGGACGCGGTGATGCGAATTGATGGGCACCGCGGGCGCCTTATTTATAGACGTGAGGTTGCCTCTCGAATTTTCACGACGCCGACAGGAGCAAATCGCCGGGGGAGCACGAGTTCACCGGAGCAAGTCGCCGCAGCACCGGGCGCATCGCGCGACAGAGCGTCGGGGTCAGGGGAAGGAAGACAAAGGGGGAAATGAAAGGCTCAGAAAGGAAGAGGTGCGATTTCCGATTTTTCAATGGTACCGAAAAGTGGGCCCTCCTAATCCAGAGACAGAAGTGGCGGTGGCAAGGAGACACACACGATGCCAATCCAACGCACAGAAAATTTATGTGCCAAGACAAGCTAAAACACACGTGTGTCCTTTAGCATTCCTGATTTACATATATATTTTGTATTCATAAAAAATATGTGAAATAATAAGGAAGCACGTCACGCACGTGCCAGCCATCATCCGCGCGCTCGTCGGATGCGTCTAGTTTGTCATCCGAGTCCCGGATCAGAGGCCACACTATATATTCCCCTTTTGCTGCTCAAGTCGAGCCAGTCGCTGCTCACACTTGTGCCTAGCCTCGATGTAGCAGTTCTCGATCTCGCGTGCCTCTTGCGTTCTTGGACGCACAATCGGCATCATCATGCAAGGCGTTAGTGAGGCCTCCCTGATGGCATTTTTTTGGGTTTTTTTTTTTTTTAAATTGGGGTTCACCGTCGAGTGATTATTGAAGCCGGTGGTGATATTAACTTATCATTGTCGCATGATTGCTGAAGCGGTGATTCTGCCATTCTGGTTGTAAACCAGCGATAATAACCAACGAGGGTGGAAACTGAAACCGACGATGATTGGACCACCCAACTCGACGGTGATGAAAATTTTGGAGTAGTGTATGGTTCATGAGCAGAAGATCACAGTATCAAGGAGATGATGAAAGCAAGCGCTCTTGAAATAGAATTAAGCTTTTTTTTAGAAAGAACAGAATTAAGCCTTTGTATATCATGGAGTTCAAGCGGGTTTGTCACCACCATGAGGTCACATGAGTGAAGCGCATGGCGTCAGTCATATCACGCAGAACATTAGTCACCTCTGAGATGGCACTATCATCACGCTTAGTTCTCTTCACTTTTTCAGGCTTGCTAGCAGCAGGACGCTTACTAGATGAGCTTCCCCCATTATTGCCATCCTCTTCAACCAGGCACTCTGAATCGTACTGCAAACCTGGGTGAACATCCTCACCATGATTCGCATTCTTATCACCAATTAAATCTCCATTCTGAGTGGAAGGAAGATCGTATGGTGCTTGTAGAACACTGAACTCCCCAGTTGTATGCTTGTCTTGAAAAATGAATTCCATCTCATCATAGCAATGGATGGGGACGTTTATAAACTTCGCCCTTGGATCTTTGTCCTGCACATATCTAGTCTTAATTTCGTACTTTACTATAATACATAAGTAACATAACTAAATCAAATTTATAAGGACAGAAAAACTTACATTATGCATCCTGACAACCTCTTTTTCATCATAAAGTATCATTTTCTTAACATCATCAAAGTTTGCTCCGCTTAAATTCTTTGCTTGCAGTATAACCTTCCATTGACCTTTCAGCTTATGAAACTTGTGGTAAACTTGTCGCTGAGTGAAATTTGTGTGATACTTTACATTAATCTGTTTTGCGCACTCCTCGTGATGTACCTCACGAAAAACCAATAGCCTTCCCTCAGCTTGTATCTTCTCTTTGTAGCATCGTAGCACGTCCTCCATCACCTGGGGCTGCCACACAACGTTGTTTCCTGCCATCCCTGCATGTGACAGTACTTAAAGTATTTTCGGAGATGACAAAATCCATATACCTCATATGGCTATGTGGATGTAAGATACTTCATGTAAAGAAACTAAATTTCATTCAGAGAAATCCATGTATACAATAAAAAGGACTACTTTACATTGCAACATAAAAATAATAAATAGTTTCATAGATGATTGAAAAAAACACATCAGCCATGCCTAACATTGTTCCTATTTCTCCACATGCTATTAGCTATGACATCCCTATCTCGGAGTACTTCCCTCTGTTCCTCACGTAAATCTCGTTGAACATGTCCAGCTGTTCTTGGATAGTTCTCAAACCAACTTTGTTCGCTATAGACTAGTTCATCGGGTCCCCCATTTTATAACATCCAGTTATGAAGAATACAGCATGCTATGACAACTCATACTTGTGAAGAGAAGGGATAATATGGTCTTGTTGTCAGCACTTTGAAACGATTTTTTGGTGTCCCAAATGCTCTCTCGATATTAACTCGGAGGGATGAGTGCTTTAGGTTGAATAGCTCATTTGCTGTCTGCGCTCTATTGCCCCTCCACTCATGCAAATGGTATCGAGTTTGACGAAAAAGAGGTAGAAATCCTCTCCTTGCTGCATAGCCCGCATCTGCAAGGTAGTATTTACCTACCAGGCCATTGGGAACACAATTAATATCACTAAGTTGTATATATAAGTGTTCCGAAGGTAGACTAGACACCAACCTTCAGGGACTCAAGGCCATTTGGATGCTCAAGAGAATGTCGTAGGACCCCTCCCAACCAGCACTTACACACGTGAACATCAAATCAAAATTGACCACTGCAAGAACATTTTGGGTAGGAAAAACTTTCTACCATGGAACCTACCTACAATCCTTGATGGAACATTACAAGGAATGTGGGTACCATCAATTGCGCTGATGCAATCCTAGCCATTCAATTGGTATAGGAACATAAGTACATACTAATATATTATTAATAGGCTATTTTGATATAAAATAGAGAAGGGTCATACCTTAAAATAGGGATCAAACCGAGGGTTGCCTACAACTATTGATGGTATAGCGAGAGAGCGATGTCTAAGAGCATCTCCAAGAGTTCCCCATATCCCTTCCCTATCCATGTTTTTTTGGAAAAAAAAGAGAAAAACTCATGTCCAAGAGTACTCCGGCCATATCCCTTCCCCATCTTTTGGCAATTGTCAAATCGACCGCCATCGTGCGTAAAAATGTGCGGACCATAGTCGCGCGTATCCGCAATTTCCCCGCGCCGTTTCCTGCTTCCCGCGCCGTCTCTTCCTTCCCGCGACAAGTTCCTGCACGTCCTCCCTTGGCCTGGAGATTGCGTGTGGCTTCGGTCCGCACGCTGGGTGGTACAATGGCCTTGACCGGGAAGCCTGCCCTCCCTCTCAGCTGCGGGTCGTGACACGCCCCTCGATTTTGAATTTCCAATTCTACACGG
This sequence comes from Miscanthus floridulus, assembly GCF_019320115.1. Classification (NCBI taxonomy): domain Eukaryota; kingdom Viridiplantae; phylum Streptophyta; class Magnoliopsida; order Poales; family Poaceae; genus Miscanthus; species Miscanthus floridulus. The sequence goes on along the minus strand of NC_089589.1, from coordinate 14,728,536 downwards.
CACGCTGTTCCTTTCTACTGTATCGAGCAGCCTCCCATAGCTTTGTGCAGACAATCAACACAAGCGTGTACTGTTCAGACTTCAGACTGCCAGCCATAGTGTAGATCTTGGGCATTTTTTTTTTCAATATATGCTGATCTCTGATGGTGTAAAAATTATTCTCTTGTACATGATTATGGACATTGATTTATTCGTGAATTCTTGTAGGATCCTCCCAATGTCGGGGGTGGATTTTAGACAAACATGGTCACGAAAGTGGATGATGGTGCTGGTTTGGAAGACTTCACTTTTCCCGTGACATAGGAGATCCAGGAAATTAATGAGATACACGTGAAGGTGCTCCGCGCCGTCGCAGTACAAGGCCTTATTCGAAGAGGACAAAAAAATTTAATCCGAAGGAGGATAAAGTTGTTGTGTCAGCATGGTTGAATGTTAGCAAAGATCACGTGCACGGGGCTAATCAATCTCGTGCCTCCTTTTGGAGTCAAACATATGAGCCAAGTAATCTTGAAACATCCTTTGTTGTCCGCCTTCCCTATCTCGATAAATAACTATATGGTCTAGGACCGAACCACCATATCTTCCTCTTTGATTCGAATATGTTTGCACAATTTGAGCTGCTGAGAAGATCAAATATTCATCGTCGTCTGATGATTAATCATTCAATTCTCTTTGCAGTAGTGATTTGTGACCACTCATGACGTCTAACGTGGAGGGCTTGCTAGGAGGTGCCTGCGGTTGGCCTGTTGGAGGGCGCAACAAGGTAGAAGGAGGCAGCGGCCGGCTGGGAGGTGCCTGCTGTCGCCTGGGATGTGGCCACAGCCAGCAGGGAGGAGGAGGTGGCGATGGGATACACGAGACCGATGTAGGTTTCTACGTAGCGGATCGAACTCGCGGGGAAAAGATGCAAAAAAAAGTTTTGAGGCCAAAATTTGTTTTTTAAGCCATTTATTGGAAACTCTTGGCGATGGTCTTCTTTTATCCTCGCAATACGTTTTCGGGAGTTGCAAAACTACATGTTTTGGGGAGAAAAAAATAAGGTACTCCTGGAGATGCTCTAAGCATTTCAGGTCCAAGTTGTCCAATTGCATATAAAACTTGATTGAGGCGCCATAAAAAAAAGGCTAACAGTTTCACCAGACCTTGTGAAATGAAAACTAATATCACCATTTTTCTTATCATGTCCTAGAGTAGTGAGAAACATGGCAATTTGTTCCTGTATGGTACAATGCCAAGTATCTCTAAGTGCTTACGCAGTTTTAGACGCAGCTTGAAAAACACCGACTTTCAGGTTAAAAAAAACACCGACTTTCCCATGCGCAACTCTGACCTGGCGGCCTGAGTCGTGCTAACATGACGTGTCCGGTCGCTGTTCCACGGTAGCTGGCACGGGCCGAAGTATAGCCCACCAAAATGCTGGTTCGTTTCGGGCTGAAAGCAGCCCAACAAGGATGAGGCCTACACTTGCGTTGCTGGGCTCATTCTTTGGAGTCAAGCATCCAACATTACGGTGGATTCTTCAGTGGCTGTATTTTTTTTAAATGTTACTATTCATTAATTAATCGACACAAAAAGAAAAAGAATCGCTGTTTGGATCATGTTTAAGTCACTAGTGGGGCCTGGCCCATGTCTCTCTCATGTGTTACTACACCTGAGATCACCTACAGGGGAAGATGCAGTCACGTCGTTCTCACATGACCGTGCATCCGGTGGAGTTCCTGCTCTCTCTTTTTTTTCTTCCCTTTTTCGGGATGGAGGGAAGGTGCCTGCTTTGGGTTAGCGACTTTCGCCTGCGTCAACGGTAGACCGACTTGCATGCATTTTATTTATGTCACGTCACATAGCATGATCATTGTAACTGACTGCAGCTCCTGCGCCCTTTATCCAGCCCTTTACCCCCTTCATACACCCAGCCGCTGGTATATGCGTCTGCTTTTTGCAGTGTGCAGCAGCTGGAGTACCATCTTTACCTCTTTGGTGAACCAACAATCCATTCCGATCCATGCTCCCCATCTTTTTACCTTTTATGCTGTAGGTACAGCCTGGGAGTGCCTGAGCAGCAACAGGTAAAGGTAGCCCAGCGATCGGCCGGTCGGCGAGGCCGGCTTGTTCGGCTGAGCACTTGTTCGGCCTGTTTTTCTACAGTGTTTTTCTCTCTCTCACAACGAGTATAAACAGTGCAAACCGGCATGGACAGTGTTCTTTTTAGTCCAGCCGAACAAGACTGGCCGGCCGGCAGCCCAGCACCGCGTATCATTCGCATGCACCATGTCTGATGCCTGCATCCCCCACCATTCTGGAGTATCACGATGAGCAGCTTCGCCCAATGACTTTGTACTACAACGTAGTATCTTGCTTGGAACATACTAATACAAATCCTGAGGTCCTGCTTGGAACACAAGACGTTCGTTCACCTCTGACATTTCCTGCGTTCCAAGCAGCACCCCCTAACATATATGATGGAGAACAAGAACGCTACAGGGACAGGGTTGTACTGACCAAGGCAGCCAGGCGTCAATGGCACGGCGCGCCGCCGCCAGGTTATGACATGCGTGCTGCAGCCGGACACGAGCTCTCTCGGAGTCGGAGACACGCAGCCGGCAGCCACTTGAGGCGACAGCGCGCCCTGCCTCCTCCGTCAGCCCGTCCGTCCGGACGCCTCGTGCGCGCCATGCGCCGTGGTCCATCCGTCCCCCACCACGTGCACGCGCCTGGCCCCCGCCGGACTCGGACAAGAGGAGGTGCCTGCCTGATTGGGGCCCACCCCACCCCGGCGACACGACTGAACCGACCCACCCACCGACCGGCAGGGCCGCGCGCGGCTTCTTCCTCGTGCGCGCACGCCCGTACGACCAACGCCGGACAGACACGGCCGACGCTTCTTCTCCCTGGCTGCTTCTTCCTCTAGTAGTACTCCACGGGCGTGCCAGGACAACTATCGTCCGACACGTCGCCGCAGTCGCCCTTGCCGTTGCTCCCGCCACCACCAGCCTTGTTGGCGACGCTGAAGGGCGGCGGCACGTAGGGCGGCGTGGCGCAGCGGAGGAGCGCCCAGTTGACGCCGGCGAAGAAGGGGTGGCGCTTGATGGCGGCGGCGCCAACGGTGGCGCCGAGCCTGCGGGCGGGGTCCTTGGCGAGCAGCCCGGTGACGAGGTCCCGGGCGGCCGACGACACGGCGGGGTCCCGGGGAAACTCGAGCGCGCGCGCCACGATGTTGGCCAGCGTCATCTCGTTGTCGTAGCCCTTGAAGGGCGTGAACCCGTACAGGAGCTCGAAGACGAAGACGCCCAGCGTCCACCAGTCCACGGAGCTGCCGTGCCCTTCCCCGGACACGATCTCGGGCGCCAGGTACTCGTGCGTGCCCACGAACGACATCGACCGCAGCTCCACCGGCTCCGCCACGAACTCCAGCTCCAGCCCGCTGCCACCACTGCTGTTGCCGCCGTTCGACGTCGACGACGGTTTCTTGACGCGCCAGCGCCGGCGCCGGCGCCCGCGGCCCGGGAAGAGCTGGAAGCAGGAGGCGGCGGGGACGATGCAGGAGGAGATGGCGCAGGACGTGGAGGTGGCGGGGCGGGCGGCGAGGGAGAGCGGGTCGGAGATGACGTGCGCGGGCGTCGGCGCCGTGGGGTCGCACTTGAGGGAGAGGTCGAAGTCGGTGAGCATGATGTGGCCGTCGCCGCGGACCAGGACGTTCTCCGGCTTGAGGTCGCGGTACACGATGTCCATCATGTGGATGTACTCCAGCGCCGCCGCCACCTCCGCCGCGTAGAACCTGCGTTCGTGCACCCGTCGTCAGCCGTCATGCATTTTTAGCTATAGTATATTATTACTAGATTTGTTATAAACATTCGTCATCACTTGGCAACGCCATCATCATCATGCAATGTACTGGGAGATTGCTCAGAATTTATCTCAAAGCTTCAGTTCATTTCATCATTCTGCAGAGCCATCACGCATGCGTACATTGCCTGTTCGCTCTGCATGACCATGATTGCAAGCTTTACATTGAGCACGCATCATCAACAACTGCAATTGCATACTACTCACGTCTGTACTGTCTACTGGAGTAGAAAAGCTACTCTTTTTTCTTTTTTTTGATAAGCTAGAAAAGCTACTTGCAAGCGAGGTGCGCACTCCAGACCGCTAGACGGCCACGCCGCACCTGTGCAAGTGCAACGACTAACGACAAGGGTGAGGCGCGTGTGCTGTGTCTGAATCATGTGCCGGCATGTTGGATACGACTGTATGCTCTGCTCCAGCTCCAGTGCAGCATGCATGCGAACGGAGCACGGGAGCAAGGGTCACAGGTAGGTAGGTGGGCAGCAGAGCAGACGGCGGAAAAGGCACCGGACAGTGCTCGAATTGGCGCAATCATGGCTGTTGGAAGCTGCACGGTGGGGGCATCACACAGTCTCGTGGGTCTACGCTACAGCTGCAGCGAAGGGAGGGACCCCATCTGTGCACGCATGGCCAGTGCCCAATTGCCAGTCCCTTCCTTGGGTTAAACTAGGCTAGAATCCTTTTACAAGAACTGCAAGTGCCTAGCGCATGTGTGGATCAATGGTTAGTTAATTGAACCCCTCGTTGGCTGAGATTAGTAGATTAGTCCCTGCAAGAAATGCCCTACAGAACCCAACCTATAGTAGCTAATTACTGAGTCAGACCTAGGTGTACGTGTATGTGCTTCAGAGCTGTCATTCTCGAGGATCACATGGGGTGGGGGTTAATAAAGGCCTCCTTGACCAATGCAAACTAAGCAAGTGCGTACAGTATCATTTAGCCCATTATAAACAGAGCAACAGTAACTACCGTACTGATTGCACTGCATGGGTAGTGACGGTGTCACGTTCCCGGGCGGAACGGCCGGCGTGACTCCAGCACCTCCTGCGCCTGCGCCGCCGCCGCCGCAGCGCACGGGGGGCGCCGCTCGTGCCCGGCCGCCGTACCATGTGCGCGCCATGATGCGCCGATGACGACTGTAGTGGTTGCTGGTCGCCTACCAGCGCTACGGTTACTGCCCCTGCCGCCTGCCGCCTGCCGCCTGCCGGCTGCACTTACTGGTGGCAGGCGTGGCGGGGCGAGCAAGTAGACACACGCACGCGTGCAATCGATGGAGCGGCCGTAGCAGGCAGCAAGCGCCACTGTTGCAACCAGCCAACCAGCCACTACGGTCAGTCTACAGTCTTAGCGTAGGGAACTAGTAGGTACTCGTACTACGTACGTGTCTTGGCTGGTGCTGCCGTGCTGGTAGTATAGTAAAATCCTGCATCCGTGAATGTACGTACTCTACGGGATGTATAAATACGTGCTGCTACCACTTGTTACCGTACGTACTGATGAAGGCAGTAAACAGACTCTGGGTCCTGCGTGCCTCTACCTACGCTACGCAGGACAGGGTTTGCAGGTTTGCAATTGCACGACGACGACTGGTGCAAGCGCATGTGGCACGCACACAGCTTTTACTACTTCCCGCATGGACGGACAGTGAGCTCCATCCATCCAGTCCTCAACTCTAACGAACGCAAGTCTCTGCATTTTTCTCTGATGGATGATGCCACAAACGTGGTGACCATGGTGGACAAGTGTTTCCTGATCTGCTCCCCAAACCATCTTTCTTTCGCCTTCTTTCCGTTGCCTTTATTTCTAAAAAAAAGTCAGGTAGTATCCAAATTTTCCTCATCATCAATCAAATAGAGAAAAAAAGGTCTTTGCGGTGTGTGCGTGTGTTGGTCATGATCACTGTTCGGCTAAACGGCCCATTTAAACACCATGTAAACGCTACACGGTGTTATTCCGTTTTCATTTAATCATCCATTTACATGTTTAATTGTTCGTTTAGCCCGTTTAAAGGACCGTTTAGCTCGAATAGCTGACCGAACTGTTTACCATTTAGGATGAAACGCTTTCATCATTAGGAAACCAGGCGGATGCGTGCCCAACCGAAGACACATGGGGCCCCGACTGCATCCACTGGATCCTTAAACTACACCACCAGCAACACCCCAAAGGAAACAAAATCAAGTACTAGAATAGTAGGAAAATTTTATTAGGCAAGGAAACAGACAGAGCGCCGCGGCAATCACAACCCGCACGAAACCTGCCTGATTCTTCTCCTCCGAAAAAGCCTAGAATCGCTAGCTTACTAGCCACGGATCGTCAATGGAGCCCAAAACACATTTATTTATTTATTTATTTGAAAAATGTTCATACGATCTTCAAATTCAGTAACTACTAGTAGTAGTACTAGTACGGATTTGAAATGCACGCATAAATGATTTTCGTTGTTGCGCGAGTAATAAGAATAAGAAATGCTGATCACGGCGGCGGCGAACGAAGGTTTAGCATGGCGCGTGGGGGGAGACAGGGAGTGGGCGACGCACCTGACGGCGGCCTCGGAGAAGCGTCGGTGCGGTTGGCGCTGGCGGAGGACGTGGAGGTCGCCGCCGGGGCAGAACTCGGTGAGGAGGCAGGACCAGCGGTCCCCTTCCGCGACGCCGTAGAGGCGGGGCAGGAACGGGTGGTCGACGGCCTCCAGGATCTCGCGCTCCGTGCGGGCGCGGCCCTCCTTGTTGCGGCCCTCCAGCTCCTTCCGGTCCATCACCTTGGCGGCCACCACCAGCGGCGGCGGCGGGTGTTTGTCCTTCTCCTTGTCCTCCGCCTTGGCGGCGGCGGCGGGTGGCCTGACCTCGGCCAGGTACACGCTGCCGATGTCGCCGGCGCCGAGGCGACGCAGGAAGCGGATGTCGGAGAGGGCGACGGCGCCGAGGCGCGGGATCTGCGTGGGGAGGGTGGTGGCGGAGGTAGTGGAGGCGGGGGTGGTGGGGGCGCGGCGAGAGGGAGGGGGCGGGAGCGAGAGGTGGTGGTGGAGTGGCCCCGACGAGGAGGTGGAGCAGGACGCTGTCGCGGTGGAGACTGTAGAGGCGGACCGCGAGCGCGAGCGGTCCGAGGAGGAGCCGAAGCTCAGGCTCTGCAGCCCGTCCGCCGCGATGTCCGCGCCCATGCCCGTGCCCCCCGCGGCGTTGTCGTCCGGTGGCATCGCGGATGGCGCGGTGGTAGTGCTGGTTCGGGGGTGGAGGGAGTGAGCTGCTGGACAGGGCCACAGGGGAGGGGGAAGGAGACGAAGAAGCGCAGAGCAGAGGAGAGAGGTGGTGGTGGGGATTTTAATTTGAAGGGGACACGAGGGAGGTGGTGTGGGGCGGTGATTGGATGGTGATGGGCCGGGCCGGGCCGGGATTCCGTGAGACCCGTTTCATTTCTAATCAGTTTCTGGCCTCTGTTTGCTTTTTTTATTTTACTTTAATAGTAATATATAATGCTACAAATATACTACTGGAAGAAGCTTGGAAGAATTCCGGTTCCGGGGAACATGCAGGCCCTGTTCTCCGGGGGCGAGATCTCGTTTGTTTCCTTCGTCGCACTGTCGATGGGTGCATGGAGGAACATTCCACCGTGATTAGATAGATTCGACTCCAATTAACTTTACGATCAAGATGGATGCTATGCTATGCTGCTTTCCGTTCCTTAATTTACTTGCATCAGTGACTTTGACCTAATGGCTTTGCCTTTCTGCACTGCATTAGTTATATCGTCGCTTATTATGAAGTGTAGGCTGCAGTAGCTTACGGCCGGGAAAGCCTATGGTTTGCCGTCCGTGCATGCATCATCAGGGCCGCTTGACCATTTGCTGTTGTCTGTCAAGCTTGCATGGTCTCTCATCTCAAAATCCCATCGCATCTCGTGATGTGAAGCAACGACTCTCATCTCTCAAATAATCAATCAGGTCCAAGCGGAAGAGCCGAGACAAGAAGAAGCGAGTGGACCAACCAATCAGCCGAACCGATGGCCGATTGGGCCACTGGGCCAGGCCAGCCAACGCTGGGTTCTCTCCGTAGCCCGTCGTAGCCCCCGCAGGTGAGAGCAGCTTGTGTTGTGTTCCATCCTCTCATCACCGGTGGTCATCTATCTATCCAACACTCCAACAGGATGGATAGATGATTATTAAAGCTCATTTGAACCGTATCGATCCCGTGTGTCCATCATGTATGTAAATTGTATCCACTCGACAGTGGACAGCACTACTGGAATCTCGTTTTTTTTTTCTGTGGGTGCAAAAACCCATGGAAAAATTTGAATACCGTCAGAAAAATATTTTTCTCACGGTGTACCGTTAGAAAATAACCCACAGAAATAGAATGACAGAAAAATCGACTTTTTCTGTGGTTCACCGTCAGAAACAATTCTTCTAGAAGTTGAACCCATAATATTCTGTTGTTTCTATCGGTTACCATTTTGTGAACCTGGATTTTTTCGAAACAGGTTGCCCCCTTTCCATTACTACAATGGAAACTGTGGACAAAGCGTGAATTTAAGTCCTACACTCTTAATGAATTGAAACTGTGGCGACATGAAGAAATAAAAAAGTTCGATTATTTCTCATCTATCTAATCTATCTATCGGGGCACTGAAGCTTCAATTGTGTATCCACCTTGCAATTTGATAAACAATTGAGAGGAAAATTCAATAATTGCACATACTCTGTATCCAATGTGCTGATTGGGACGAGTTTGATACTGAGGTATGCTGTGCTGTGCTGTGTATTCTAGCGGAAGATATTGGCAATTCTAATGGGATTTTTTTCTGTTGCAGGTCCAGAAAAGACTCTTCCAACTAACAGTTGCATACAAAATTGGAAATAAAAACAGCTTCTCAATAGATGCAGCAGTTCGAAACATAACCTTACAAATTACTGTGACACAAAATATGTCTGTTCTTTGGCTCATCACTTCCCAATACCATAACTTAAATATCTATCCAATCACATTGGACCAAATATGTATACCGTAAAAAATAAGCGTTACGAATAATCTGCTGCTTTTAAAAATAAATTTATAACATCAGAAAATCTAGAACACAAGTTTTTTCTCTTTAATGTAAACGAACATGTCTAACAGCAGTCTAATCATACGCATCTCAAATTGTAAAGAGCGGAAATATTGTTTTGATGTGGAAAGTAGTATAGGAGATTTATAGACTCACACAAATGGATTTCTGGTCTTGCAGCAGCTGTTGCATCAATAAGAACTGTAACTTTCTCATAGTCCAGTGCTACAGCATCAAAGACAGTCTGCCGAATGCAATTTGGTGTCTGAACTCCTGAAAATGAACACATACATGTACAAGTAGCATGATGATGTACGATGTGATGCTTGACCTCTCAAGCAGAAAAGAAAGGATTGCATCTTTGTTTCAAATTGTCACACAAGTCCTAACTCTTAGCATCAATCGGAGCACAAAAACAAGCTCAGATACAGGTGTCAGCTTAGCTAATATATTGAATTAAAAAAAGTCATGTTCTTCTACAAATAGCAATGCAAAAATCACAGAGCTCTATTGAACTGAGCTAACAGAAAAGAAACTATTGGTCATTCCAGATCCATTAGAGAGCAGTATGTCAAAAGCACAAGAACTACATATATTTCACCTGGAGCAAAAGAACTAGAGAAATGGCTCAGATTTACCCATTATCTGCATGACAACTGCAACTTAATTTCACCTGGAACTTAATTTAATTCTCTCTCTCTCTAATGGGAATTGAACTGGCCACAGAACTGGTTGCTTGTACTGGTACAAGCCATCCTAGTTAAGTAACAAACAGAACAAAATATCCCAAGTACCAGCTCATAAGGTGCTAAAGTGCAGAACTTCTCTAATGGAAACTTGATTCATCACAGCCACTCAAGAGTAGTACAAAACAAAAAAAGTCACAAGGCATAGTTAGGGAAGGGGAGAGCAGCGCGGCACGAGACTGGGGTTTCATATCATCTCAGCTCTGCAAATATCACATATCAAAATGATTGATCAGGTTGATATATGCAAGATATTCAAGATATTGTTTTCATAGCATCTCACCTGAAAAGCAACCAGGGTAACAAAACAAACAAATTAAAACATCATCGTAGATCAGAGTCATCTAAAAAAAAGCTGGACAACTTCTCAATAAACCGACAGCACCTTTATCAAGTAGTTACTAGAAAATTTTCAGAGCTCTATCATTGCCCAAGACTACTTATAGACAATCCTAGATTAGTTAATTTTGTGTTCCATCTCTAGCAAGTTTAGTCATTTTTCACTTTAGGAGTTCAATAGACAAAACATATCTGCACATACAGATAGCTAGCAGCTTGGCATACATCTGATTAAAAGTTAATATCAATCTGCATAATCTGGTTTACAAGAGCAAGTGATTGCAACAATTCCAGAACAAAAATGTTTTGATTCATGGGTATTGGGCAGTGTATTTCTTACTTCTTACCTAAGCATCTCCAGTTCAAATATATTCTACAAAGCTTAGAGAATGCAAATAGATAGGACACCATCAGCTAAAGCAAGAGCAGCAAACAATATCCACAGTTCTAGTAAAGAAAATCAACAACTAGGAAATCGACAACCGTCCGTTCGTTGGAGTCAAGAACAGCTTCCTAGGATCCGGGAGAGGAGGGCCGCCGCCACCACCACGCCCCGCCGCCGGCCACCACCACCACCACCGCAGCCACCGGCCGGATCCGGGAGAGGGAGGGCTAGATCCGGCTGGGTGAAGATGGGGGAGGGGAGGGGCACCCGCCGGGAAGAAGAAGGGAGAGGGGAGGGGCGTCGGCGGGGGAGAAGAAGGGGGAGGGGAGGGGAGGGCCGCCGCCACCACCACGCCTGTCGATGCGGGACCCACAGGATACCCCGTAAGGGAGAGAGAAGATCTAGTTCAACTAGGATTCTTCCCATATAATCTTAGTAGTAGAACTATTAAGTAATCCTACTAGGAAATCTTATTGTAAACCGACTAGGACTCTAGCCTCCTGACTATATAAAGGAGGGCAGGGCTCCTGAGAGAAGAGGACGACAATTGTACAACATAACACTTCATAATCAATCCAACACAAAGGCTAACACCGACTGGACGTAGGGTCGTTACTCGATCTACGATCGAGGGCCTGAACCAGGATAAATCGACTGTCTCTTGCGTTTACCATCGAGTTCAGCGTACGCCGAAGCCCGAACATACTGCCCCGGGTACCCCCGTGGCAGGCTATCGGTGGTGAAACATCGACAGCTGACGCGCCAGGTAGGGGATTTCGGTGACTTTGCATTCGAGAGCTCGATGGACCTCGATAACATGATCTTCCCGACGGGATCAACTTTCATCTTCGGCTCATGGATCTGCGAGGCGGACAACTACGGCAGGCTTCAAAGCCATCTCCTCAAAGATCCGGATCATCATGAAGAATTTCCTATTTCGACAACTACGACGGATCAGCTCACCAGAAGATTCGCGCAGCTCATAACACCCGATTCGAATAAGATTTCACGGCTACACGCATCCGACTCGAATTCAAGCTCCGTGTCCGAAATGAAGTCTTATTCGAGTGCTTTCAAGAAACCAAGTTCTTTTTTGGCAAGATTCTAGAGCACAACCCAAAACAACTCAGATTATCCTCAGAGTTCTTTCAAAAGGTCGAGTTCTTTTCCATTTGGGCTCGACAACATGACAAAATCCTATCAGGGACAGTTCGAAAGGTCTTTCAATCCAATGCTTGGGATACCACTGATAGGAGCTCAGGAGGGTCTCGTGCTAACGATAGCATCGCAAGACTGTATCATCCACTGGCCAGGTTCTGTTCCTGAAGATAGCGGAACCCAACTAGTTGGCACAACAACAAAAGCTATTCTACCTTACCAAGAAGGAGACTCGATCTGCGACATCGAGGCACCTACTGAAGTCATCAGCAACTCCAACAGTATGAAAACTAACACCAATAACGGAACGGCTCACGCACGGGAGGTGCTCATGGTTCGACGTCCTCGGTCACCATTAAATCCCCCAGAAGCACCCGATGTCAGGTCATTAGATGAATCAGAGTCCAACATATCACCCTTTGCCTAGGGCTACGATGGAGAAACCGAGAGTCAGAGACAGGCTAGAGAAAGGAAAAACAAGTTGAAGCAAGGGTGCCAACACCGCGCTAGGCAGCGTAGAGAAGCCTGGACCAGATACGAGTCAGAGTTGGCTGAATACGATAAAAGAAAATCGCAACAAGAAGCCGAAGAAAGACGCACGGTGAATACGCCTTACGATAAGATTCGAGAAGCATTAGAAGAACTCAGGGCAACTTCACATCATGGAGAGAAGTACGAACAGCTCCAGGACTTGCTCCGGTCGACGATCCCAAGAACGCATGAAGAGAGAGCCCGATCGAGACTACCCGCCAGATCAACAACCCGCAGGCAAGAAGATCAAAATCAAAGGAAGTCCGCTTTCGAAAGACTTGGGCCAGGTGGAAACCATAACGGAGAAAGTAGGAAGGAACATAATCGGGGCCACCAATTTGAACAACCAAGGAAGACCAGGAGTAGGGTGCCTACCCAGACAGCCTCGCAGACTTATTCCCATCAAAACAACACTTAGCTAGAAGAAGGAGCCGAATCCGAATTCAAAGAAGCCGGAACGCACGACAGATTCCCCTATTTTGCGAACAAGTTGGCATCAGTACGATTACCTCACAAATTCAAACCGTCTAATCACTCCAAGTATGATGGCAAAACCGAACCAAGACAATGGCTCAGAATATATTCACAATCAATTGAACTAGCCGGAGGAGACGATGATATCAAAACCTTGTTCTTTCCCATGGCACTGGAAACGATGCCCCTCCAATGGTTCGATAAATTGAACCCAGGGTCGATCAGAACTTGGGAAGACTTGCAAAGAGCTTTCTGTGAAAATTTCGCGGGTATCATCACACACCTGATCACTCATGCAGAACTGAAAGGACTCAAGCAAAAGGGGGGCGAAAGTCTTAGAAATTACTATCGACGATTCGGCGAACTGCGGGCTCAAGTGCATGACATCACCGAACGAGAAGTAATTGAAGCTTTCTCTCACGGAATCATGGCTAGGTGGCAATTTCAAGACTTCTGCAAAGAAAATCCGAGAAACAATGAAGAGTTCAGACGAACAGTAGAAAAAATGATTACTGCAGAAGAAAAAACATGAGAAAGGTTCCCGGATAGAAGCAACCAGGACAACCCGGACAGGCAAAATCATCGAAATAGCAGACATCAAGAGAGAAAACGTAGACCAGACAATACCGTGGCAATGGCCGACAAATCAAAGAAGTTTTCCAAACCCAGAAGATATGATGACATTGAAAACATATGTTGCCCATTGCACCCTAACAGGAGACACACCATCGGAAACTGCTACACTTTCAATGATCGATACACAAGAAAAGATAGTAAGGAGAACACCAAAGAGGACAATCAGAAGAAAGATAAAGACAACCACGAGGACAAAGGATTTCAAAAACCCAGGGGAACGGTAGCAGTGATCTTCTCAGGGGCTCCAGATTGCAGAAGCAAACATCAAGAAAAACTAGCACTATGGACTATCATGACGGCAGAACCGGCTACACCAAGATATTTCAATTGGTCACAATATCCAATCCAATTTTCAAGAGAAGACCAATGGACTAGCGTAGGGAACGTAGGCCATTACCCACTAGTTCTAGACCCAACTATTGCCGGTATGACTGTCACCAAAGTACTAATCGATGGGGGAGCTGGACTCAACATCATCTTTTCAGAAACACTAAGGAAGATGGGACTACAACTCGCCGGGATGATTACACCAACAAGCACTCCTTTTTACGAAATAGTACCCGGCAAAGCAGCCATGCCACTCGGACAAGTTACTTACCCGTTACTTTTGGAACTCCTTCGAACTACCGAACAGAGTTTATCAAATTTGAGGTCGCAGACTTCGATTCGTCATATCATGCAATCCTCGGACGCCCAGCACTGGCAAAATTCATGGCAATACCACATTATCCGTA